>NC_083766.1:49825314-49879973 GCF_963514075.1 Conger conger | reverse complement strand
GTCATATATTTAGATGTAATATCTTATTTCTATTACTTTTTCGCTAAATAAGAGAAATATTGCCGATGAGTGAGACAGTTTGGCTCATTTTCGAGGTTTACCAATGGGGCAAGAGAATTTCACTTGTCACGTAGACAGTAACTAAAAGCAAACTAATATTTTGGTCACATTTCTATTACTTCTTTTGCTAAATAAGACTAAGACATTAAGAAGGAGGTGAGGCAGTTTGACCCGATTCAAGATTTGCCAATGTCCGAAGGTAATTTCATTCGTCAAGCAAACAGTAACTTAAACCAAACAAATATTTTCTACTTGAGAGAAAGAAACAAGGTTTTAAGTCTCATTACAAAAACACTTGTTAGGACTGTTTTTGCATTGTTTCCTGTAAAGGTCTCTACGCCCCACTCATGAGGGCTTCATTAGCGCGGTGCTGAAGTGGAAAGGTACCTCGCTGGTCCCGGGTTGTTTTATGTCTGCTCTGCCGAGAGTTACAAACTGTTAAGGTAAACTCACACTTCCCACCGGCCAGGCAGGCCCGGAGGAGTCTCCGCATTCCTGGAACATTCCGGAATAAATCAGCGTGTTTCTTTTTTTTTTTTTTTTTTTTTAACCGGGGGAGGAAAGCCTGTAACTGGCAGGTCCCCGGGCTGGGAGCTGAGGGAAGTAGATTACCATCCATCCTGGTTCGCAGGCTGGGTTCAGGGGAGGGGGGGGGGGGGGAACAGGGGGTCAGTCAGTGCAGTCACAACACGGGGGCGAGGGAGAGCGGTTAATGAGCCGCTGCCGTGGGTCGAGCTGCAGAGCCAGCCGTGCGGCGGGAATAGAGCACCCCCTGACGCAGGAGCCCCAGTGTGCACCACACCTGCGATGGAGGCTTCCTCTCTGGGCTGGAGTGATCTCTCTATAACCGCACACGCACTCCCGCACACACCACACCAGACCTGGGTCAAATACCACATTGTTTTGGATCCAAATACTAAGCTTTAGTGAGCTTGTCTGGTGTATTGGAACCAATGGAATTCAATCAAAGCAGTGCGAACCCCGCTTTCTGGTCCTCTTGGCTGGCTCCATAGCACCAGGCAAGATCAAGTGAGAAAGTATTTGAATCCAAAACAATTATGTATTTGACCGGGGTCTGACCCACACACACTTACGTACACACACACACACACACACACACACACAAACAGGAACTCGAGATAACGTCCTCAGCCAATAGGTGATAACACCCACGCTCTGTTCTGCTCCGTGAACAGACCCCAGTCCTCTGCAGGCAGACATAACCCACACCATATGTGAGCTGGAGTCTGGAGCCGGTAATCCAGAGCAGGCTGACTGAAATCACACTGGAAACTGGGTTAGTCCCAGTAAACAACAGCACAGGTTTCTGACTGCTGAGAGCCCGGCTGACTTACACACCTGCGATGGCCAACACGCCCCGCTCAGCGCACACCACCAGCAGGGGCTGGGGCTGCTGAGGGCCTGCTCTGTACTAACAGGTCATTTTGGGGAGGCAATCTTTGTTAGGCTGGCTTGCAGGGACATAATCCTGTATGTAATCCTGTTACCACCAGGAGTTATACAGCAAATTAGACCAAAAAAAATGGAACTGCATCTGGAATGCATCGTTCCTTAATTTGCAATATGCTGGCTCTGTTATTTTGGAAATACTTTTGTGAAATGAAAAGAAAATATTCTATTCTGTTCTGTGTGTGTGTGTGTGTATGTGTGTGTGTGTGTGTGTGTGTATGTGTGAGTGTGTGTGTGTGTGTGTGTGTGTGTGTGTGTGTGTGTGTGTGTGCGTGCGTGCGTGCGTGCGTGCGTGCGTGCGTGTGCGTGTGCGTGTGTGTGTGCGTGAGCGTGTCTGTGTTTGCGTGTCAGCGTACAGGCACTTGTGTGTTCGCACATTCTCTGAAAGAACACGATGGTGAGCCTTGGGAAAAAGATAAAATAAAAATAATGGTCCAACAGGGAACTTAAACGCCAAGAGCAAAATTTCTGAACCCGACAAAAAAAGGTAATTGGCGTCATGAGAATATCCATGTCCAAACAAGTGGAAATGTCAAAAGCAGGGAAAGTGCTCAAATTTGCCCCTGCCATTAAATGGGCCGAGCCACTCCACGGCTAGTCTAGTGGGGTTATTATGGGATGCGATTCCCGTGCCGACTGCAGGTCAGAACGTCTGGTTTCCAGACAGCAGAGGAGAGGAGAAAAGGCTGGGGTTTGCCATCGGCTCAGAGGAGGTTATTTACAGTTTGTGTAGCTCCTCTGATTTAGGAGGTGTGGAAAGACCAGGGAACACCCAGGAGCAGCCTTGTTTTTTCGCATTGTGACATGATAAAGCCATTTACGGCCAGCCAAATATTTATATTAATAGCTTGTCAGAAACCGAGTTGACTGTTTTTAATCGAGTAACGCAAGTAACGGAAAATAGCTTCGTGAACGCTTTCTTGTAGCGAAATGAAGAACAGCATTGTTTAAACGGGACAATGAATAGCTTTGCTCAAATTAATTTAGCATGTGGAATACATTATATATTTTCAATAGCGCTTATGTAGCTGTTAAACCACGCCATAAAAAAGCACTCTTCTGGATCACATTAATCATAAAATCCACAATAAAAGAGCTTTGTAAAGACTGTTAAACCACTGAAATAGAGTTATTGTTCTGTTTACTGTAGACTTAAGATAAATACATAAAGTCATATGCAAACGAGAACATACTGTATCTCTCTTCAGACCATTTAACGCTTCAAGCCTCATTTGCCAACATACGTGCTCACAGATTTGTGTATAATCTGTGCACACACTCAGTCCCACAGCAACGGGCCAACATTTTTAAAAATCATTTTCTAATCCCAACATTTTAACATTATTTGAAAACTGAAGATGTGTATACAAGTTTCAAACCATGCGTACACAATTAGTGTTGTAGTGGAAGTCACATATGCAGTGAGGCCCGTAAGTATTTGGACAGTGACACAGTTTTTAAAGGCCTGTAATTCCTACATGGTTCACTCCCTATGGATGTACATACCCTCAAATTAAAGTGTTGCACTGCAGGTCACAAACGGTACCTGTTTTATTCATTTCGCTGAATTAAATAAAAATAGTTTATTATTAAATAATTATTCAAGATTGGCATATATATTCCTAGTTCTCTTACTGCAAATCACATGGATGCACTAGCACTCTCAGTGCATAGGTAAATAGTTTAGGCTGGAGTGCGTGCTACAATAAGTTGACTTTTTTGTCACGATATATGGCTCTGGCCTACCATATAAGGGTAACTCAGGGCATTCACAGGGCACTGAACTTAAGCAAGCACACGTGCGCATTCATTGGTAATTTATTGACAAGCATGATTCATCAAGCAAACCATGCTTTTCTCTGGGATACGCACGTTTGATAAACACAAAAACATTCTTGTGAACACATTTGAACGCACTCTCATTTTGTAATGAAATTCATGGCAAGTTTGACAAATGAGACGGCAAGCCAATATATCAGACTTCGGGTGGGAATTTCCACCAGTAAAAATAAACTGTCTTTTCACATTTCAGCCTCCTGAACCTGTGAGGTTGTCAGAAGACGTCAGACACGTCTCGCACACGCCACACAGATGGCGCAGGTGACAGGTTTCACGGGGTACTGCACGATGGCGTGATGTGTCAGGGTGTTTCATGTCTGTTCGCCCGCACTGCGAGACTTTCAGCCGGGGCTCAGGATCCCTAGACTCCTCAGGCTGGAGGGGAAACTCAATGGAAATAAAACCTTCTCATTTTCGCTTCATAAAATGGCCGCCCCTGGCTTCCAGTTCTTATTCCAGTCAGACATAGACACGCCAGGATAATACTGATAGATTTCTTTATTATGCTTCTGTTATATCCATTCTACCTTTGCAGCTCGCCGGCCAGCGGAGGATAGGCTCTCCTTCTATAACCGGGTTCAACGTTCAAGGATTTTTCTCCCGACGGTTGGACTCGACGTGCGAGCGATTTGAGAGTTCAGGGCTGGTGTTTTCCTTTTTTCCCCCCCTTCTGTTACTCTGTAAAGCGGCTTTACACAGCATTCGATAGAAAGTGCTACACAAATACAATTGAATTTAATAGAAGTGATAACGCACGTGTCGTAAGACTGACAACGTTCACGGTTAGCAGCCCTGTGGAGAATATCAATTTAGCTGTCGAAGACATTCACAAGCAAACTGTTAATAGGCCTTTATGCTGTTCAAGGCTTTTCTTTTTTTCCGGTGTATTTTTAGCTAGCTAGCGTTAGCGAGTGTACTGCACACTGGCAGTGCAAAGAAAGGTGAAAGGTCGTAATTAAATTCCGTGTGTTTCCCGCGGCCTATTAGCAGACTCTGGGGAACGGAACCTTGCAGAGGAGTCGTGACACGTTAGGAACGCGTCCCATTATGCGGGTTCCCTAGCAACCGCCATTAGCGGCGAGCGGCGGACGCTGAACCGCGGGGTTCTTAAAGGCTGTGGAGCGGTATTGATTGTCACCCCCTGAACTACACGTGTAGGAAGATGATGGGGTGGATACGTCAGGAGGCCCCGGGGCCCATGTGGGGGGGGGGGGATGAAAGAGAGCAAGCGTCAGTAACACACGCTCCTCGCCGTCCGTGTCTGATATTTACCACATCACACGCTCTCCCTCCCCCCCTGCTCCCCTCTTTCTTCCCCGTTCTCTCCAGCACCCCCTTTCATACGGCTGCATCGGCGCGGTTTAGCCCCGAGCCATGTTTTGCTTCTGCGGGCTTCAAATAAATAAATAAATAAATAAAACCGCAAAACGCCTTTTCATGAGGTGGGAAAGGGAAAAAGAAAAACGAAAACAGAGGAAAAAGAAAAAAGAGGAAGCTATTCTCGATAAGCAGTCGAGGCATATACACGAAACACGCTTTGCCAAACGAGCGTTGATACACTCTCAAAAATCAAGGTACAGTGGAGGTACATTGTTGTTCTTTAAGGAACAAATTTCCCCAAGGGTACCCGGAAGGTAGAATAATGGTCTACTTAATAAGTACCCTTTACAAGCAAAATGGAATTATGCATTGTTGGCTATGGGTACATATGAGGCCCAATTGGGGACCACCGCAGTGAAAAAATTTCTGTATCTTTTTCGTCTGAGAGCTTGGCAGTGTCTGTACTGAACAGAAACACTGAGTAAAATCAGAGTGAAAGAGTGGTTGGGAGTTAAAATGGGCTTATTGCTCACAGCAATGCTGACTAAAATCAGAGTGTAAGAGTGGTTTGGGAGTTAAAATGGGCTTATTGCTCACCTCTGGCAGTCTATGAATCAATATGAGAGAGAGGGAGTGCTCAAAATGAGTGAGACTGCGGGATTCACTTAAACCATCTCAATGAGCAGGGCAGAGCCCAAAATCAGCTGCTGAGGGACATTATGGTGTGTTAGCCGGCACAAAAATGGAGGTGCTACGCGCCCTCGAGGGGGAAATCAATGGAAGTGTGCCGATGATGATAGCCGGCCAAGGGCAATGGAACCAATGAGCACTCGCGACACTCAGAGCCAATCACTCAAAAGCTATATGGGTTCTGAGGAAAGGGAAAGCCATTTAGGTGTCAGAGTGTTTACTTTAACGCCCAATCAACCTTTCAGACCCCCACAATCTCCACACCTCCGCTTCATCATTCATCGCTAATGTGCGAAAGGTACGCGGCACTAATCGTGTTTGTTCTCCGCCTTAACGACGGAGGCTAACATAATTGCGCGGCTATATAAAAAAAAAAAACGTCTCCGGCTGAAATTAATAGCTAATAACAAGAGGTCACTTAGCATCATTACCATTAGCCCGACGCTACCGCGCCCGGACGTGCCGCCGCAGTAAATTAGCCGTTAATCGAAGAGCGGTGGCGGGAGAGAAGGCTCGGACGCCGTTAAGAGTCGCGCTCGGAGGGGCTGTTGGTTAGAGCGCCGCCCCGTAATTAGACGGGCTCGTGTCGTGGCTGATTTACAGCCGGAGTGACAACCGATGTGTCACCTATCACGCGCGCTAACGGCGAAGCTTCTGACGCGAGCCGTGTTGTCCTTACAAACAGGCCGCATATGGTGATAATTCCAGGTTTTTTAAATTACACGAAATGAACAGTATGATCCTTGTTATATACTGTCTATAAGCACACACACAGACATGCATTGCCGCACACACCACACACACACAAACAAACACAAACAGAGACACGCACACACACCTGCTTGCTGACTAACAATGTGCCACAATATTACCTGCATACCAGTCACACTAATTTATTCCTGTTCCACAGTAATGACAAGCCTGCATATGTTGTCCCCGGCGACACTCCTGTTGACAAACAAGGCAACACCACGGAGAACAGCCTCCTCTTCTGACTGCCGCCTGCAATTTCACTCTGACGCATTCTCCTCGGCGGCCTGCAGAGGGAGCCAAAACCCCACCGAAACGCCAGGCAAACCGGCCAATGATGCATTGCAAAGCGGTGAGCTCATGCTTCGTTTGTGCGAGAAGGAGTTTAACGGTTTAATACGGCCGCGTGTCCGCTTTCAAACCCAAACCGACTTTACAAAACAAATTAATTACAGTTTTTCCGAGAAGGGTTCCGTTCATCCCGTGTGAAGAGGACGCAAGGACAACCATTATGGGTGCCGGGCGGCCATTCCGCCTCGTCCTTTGAAAACAGACTGATTACACGTAACGGAATTACTCTCCTTTGACGAGCCGCTCGCCACGAGCCGTGGCGTTGAGAAAATAAAAAAAGGCAACAGTTCACATATCGGCAGTTTCAGCACAAAGGCAGGAGGCTCAATTAAAACTGATACACTGCTATTCCCACGATAGACGCATTGAAATAAAGACAAATCAATACGGGCTTAGCTGTGTGGCAATAGCTGGGGAACTATAACCACCTCGGGGAAGGGAAGAGAAGGGAGAGGGGGGGGGAGTGATGCTTGAGAATCACAGAGCTCTCAGTTTTTACAGACTCATCCACACAAGCTGCCTCTTAAAAATCCCGCATGATGGCCAATGAGGCGGAATATAAAAACACTCTCAGTAAAAGAGTGTATTAGTATTTATAAAAGCAAGTCGCTGGGGCGGAACCCTATAGGGGCATAACACTGACATTTATTCATGCATTTGTACCTTTTTTGCTTGTAAAAGGTACTTATTAGTACCCAAAGGACATTATTATACATTTCAGGGAACACTCAGGACAAATTGTTCCTTAAAGAACAAAAATGTATCTCCACTGTACCTTTATTTCTGAGTGTGTACAGAGGCTTCAGCCATAACCCCCCCACCCGCATCCGCACACACTCACCCGATTCCACACCTTCAGCAGATTGTGTCTACAAGGACCAAGGCCGTTATGATCATGCTCCTTCTACCAAAGAGGACTGGAGCTTGACCTGCAACGGATGACTCTCTCCCCCACCGCCCGCCCGCCATGTTGAGCTGTCACCCAGCACTAACCCCCCCCCCCACAGTGACCGACAGGGTCAAGCACTGCAAAGACAGGGAGGCACTGCTCCGATGCAGCTAAAGCCCAGTGTCCACCATTTTGTTTTTAGCATTAGGCACTACAACCCAGCAGTGCCCAATCTTGTGGTTGTGGAGAGGAACTGGCCAGCTGGTTTTGTAACTACAGCCAAGCATACACCAAGGAGAGGTTTGTTCACTGTTTTTGGTTTTCTTTTAATGGCATTACACAATTTGAAGCGTCCTTCACCAAAATAGGTTGTGAAGAGCAAACACGCAGTTAGTTTGGTTTGGCCACCTTTAACTGCTGATGATTAAAACCGCCCTTTTGTTTAAGAGAGTGAATCAATAGCGAGCGCAATGGGTTAGTAGGAAAATTTTATGTTGCATTACCAGTAAACCAAAAACACACAATCCAAAGAGGTAGTCATGTGCACCCATCCAACAGTTTCACAGGTCCCAGGGTTAAGTTGTAGACTGGAGAAGATAAAAATGCCTGCATTACACAGTATTAATTGCACCCAAATTAGTCGTGGAACAAGATTTGAACACAGACAGGTCTGCTTGGTACAGCCACCAGACACAAAGGGGGCTATTTACAAGCAGGATCAAGATAAATACATAACTTCAAAGTAAAATCCTAATAACTAATTAAATTAATTAATTCAATAGGGACTTACATTTCAATAACAGTTGTCAATGGCTACAGTTCATAGATTTTTAAAAAGTTCTGTTGCATTTTCATTTTTATTTCAGTCAGGAATATTGCTTTGCAACTTGAGACAAACATCACAACACCGCCTGGAATTTAATGCTTTCATTAGATCCGTCTCAAAATTCAGTAAACGCCTCAGACATTCAACAGAAATGAGTCACACTCCATTCACAGAAATGCCAGTATTCAATTCCAAAGAACAAACAGTTCCAATGTATTTTCAAACCACATTCAAAGTTATCAGCATTAAAGGGTTATGAACACTCTCCTGATGTGTTAGGGTCTCTAAGGTTCTACAACAGATCTTTTTTGCCCTACATCCCCCCCCCCCTATTCCCACGAGCACCTACAGTATGCAGTCAGAACTGCAGCTGTACAATCTATACTTCTTCACTGGCTATCGGTCTACAGGCCACACAGAACTACAGGACAGCTAGCACCCATCGGAGGGAAGGCAAATCACTCACCTGACCGATCATGATCCAGATATCAGATATCAGTTTCTTTAGTTAGATGACTGGCTGAAATGTGAGAGACTAACAGGTGGCCACATTCTTCTAGAGACAGGTGATTTTGGCTGGCACCTAATCACCCCCTAATTTAACTGGCTAAAAAAAACTTTTTTTCCTCGCTCTCCACCTTAGCTGACATGTGGTGAGTCCTCTGGCGCAAAATGGCTGCCACACATCACCCAGGTGGCTGCTACACATTGGTGGTGGTCGAGGCGAGTTTCTCCCTCACCACTCTAAAGTGCTTCGATCAATCTATGTGACAACAGCCTATCAAATGTCTTTCAGGGATAGAAAGGAGGGCCCTGGTATATATATATATATATGCAGGTATAGGGTAGGGTAAATGCAGTCCCATACCCTGTTTGAAATTCAGCTGAAGTTCAGCTCATTCACATTTAACACCCGATTTAACCCGACGCGCGTTTGAACCCAATGTCCCCGACTGTGAGAGACGCTGCCAAACAAATGCCGTCGCCCCGAAGAAATGCTTTCTCCAGTGAGCGAAGCAGTCTTCCATAGAGCGGGGAATTTATGTTTCTCAATGTGGTGCGGACCAGCGATGAAATATCTCCCATCTGTTCTTTTCATAAAACCACTCTTCACAGCGTGAGACTCTGAGTGCTCTCTCAGATTGACGATCTGACTTCAATACCCCCCCCCCCCCCCTCCCCCTACCAAACCCGACCCCCCCCACCACCGCCCTCGACTGCTCAAAAAAACCTCTGCCAGGCTGGTTAATCAATACAACATTTTACCAACATGCTTGAGAGCGCACAATATTGCTCTGCGGTAAAGGAGGGCGTTTAAGAGATTTATCTGAAGGTCGGAGGGCATTAACTTCAAGCACAACCTCAGTGGATAAGAGAAGAAGAATGCTGCTCGGGGGAAACCAGAGGTCCGCCAAATCGGCGTGACTCATTACGGAGCTAAACGCGAGCAAAGGTGCAGGCGGGAACTTAAGGGTAGGGCGAAAATTTCCGGGGGAAGGAGATTACTGTCGCGACGCAAGGCCAAAGCGGTCTCCCGCGAGGATTCCGCTCTCGGCTTTTCCCAGATCGGTTTCAGACTAATTGAGTTTGGAATTAATTTCTTAAAATTCAGCGGTGGAAAATTAATCTACAAAAATCAATCATCAGGGATAATTGTGGCATATTCTCAGAAGAGTCGGGGGGGGGGGAAAGTGTAGCAAAAAAGTTAACATGACACGCACAATCATGTTCCTATGTTCTAAAATGCGTTGCAGTGATAACAAGGCATTCTTAATTATGTTACTTATGCTATGTCGCTCTGGATAAAAGCGTCTGCCAAATAAAATGTCATGTAATTTACAACAGCTTTACTGAGCAACCCATGACTGTATATACAGTATACACAAATACTCAAAACCCAGTCGCCTAATTCAAGCAACATAATCGTATAATTTCTTGTGAAGACCAGAAATGAGAGAAAGCAACAAAATGTTTTCTGCGAATTATTTACAATGCAATTATGTGGTTTCTTACATTTACTAATTACTTCAAAACACATTTCTGCAGTCAAATTATCTCCCCTAATTAACTTCAAAAATGAACATTTTACTGGTTAAAAATACATCATTCTTGCGTAAGTGAAACTGGATTCTGTTGTGCATACTGGAACACACTGGCGGACCTTTACAGACCATGAATGAGCCCTTCTTTACCCATCTTCAAAACCACAGGCACCCTTTGAAAGCCGACACTGAAAGCGAAGGGGAAAAGGGAAAACGGTTCTGGCCATTTTTTAATGACAACCCACGATGAGAAAAGGCCATTGTGCCATCCGTCCGTGTATGTACATTTGCCGCCGAAAACAATCGCGCCGCTGTCTCCGGCGTTAGCGCCCGTACAAAGACGTATAGCGCCGCTGTCTCCGGCGTTAGCGCCCGTACAAAGACGTATAGCGCCGCTGTCTCCGGCGTTAGCGCCCGTACAAAGACGTATAGCGCCGCTGTCTCCGGCGTTAGCGCCCGTACAAAGACGTATCGCGCCACTGTCTCCGGCGTTAGCGCCCGTACAAAGACGAATAGCGCCTCTGTCTCCGGCGTTAGCGCCCGTACAAAGACGAATAGCGCCTCTGTCTTCGGCGTTAGCGCCCTTACAAAGACGTATAGCGCCGCTGTCTCCGGCGTTAGCGCCCGTACAAAGACGTATAGCGCCGCTGTCTCCGGCGTTAGCGCCCGTACAAAGACGAATAGCGCCTCTGTCTTCGGCGTTAGCGCCCGTACAAAGACGTATAGCACTGCTGTCTTCGGCGTTAGCGCCCTTACAAAGACGCCCTCAGTGCTGTGGATGTAACGCGGCGTAAAACGCAAAGCGGAGGAATTGGCATGATGTCCGAATGCGCCCAATGTTGTGGGACACGAAGTCACTTTGAATCAATCAGGGGCAACCCACAACGCCAACCGCATTAACCGACGACGGCTCATCAGAGCGAGTCTCCCTCAGAGACGAGACACTTTTTTTTTTTTTTTTTTTTGATCGGTATGCGTTTAGAGTAACACTTTACTTTACAACCCGTTATTTTATGACAGCATCATAACATTTACAGGTAAAAGTATGACATTTTTATGTCATTTGACATCAACTGACATCATCTGTTACGCCATCTTGTGACAGCTGTTATGTCATGTGTATGACAGTGTTATGTCAGCCTTATGGCGAGAGGTTCAAGTAAACTGTCACCGTGTTTAGCATACTAAGTCATAAAAGCATTACTGTCCGGCCCAATTCATAGACAGAATGGGGGCGTACTGTACACACTCGCCGAATGTGGAAAGTCTAGCAGTTGATTTATTTTATTTATTTACCAGGGACAGAGCACATTTATCAACATTTTCAGTTTCCACATCAATGTAAATGTGCCACAGTTAGCTAATGAGCTAATTTTCATCTATAGTCCTGAACCTGCATGTCTTTGGACTGTGGGAGGAAACCGGAGTACCGGGAGGAAACCCACAAAGACACGGGGAGACCATGCAAACTCCACACAGAAAGGCCCGGGCGGGGTTCGAACCCAGAATCTTCTCGTCGTGAAGCAACGGTGCTACCCGCCCGCTCGGAAGCAGCATCCCCTAATAAGCAATTCCCAAAACCTCCACAACATTAAGGCTTTTCATTTTCCGAGGTGTTGCTTCCGCTCCCAAGCCTCCCACAATACCGCACTGTAACATGAAACTGGAGGCGGCCCGCTGTAGCCGGAGCCTGGAATCGTTCCCACATTTTCTCCACTTCGGCGAGCGCCGTACAGCCTCGCGAGGAGAGAGGGTTTTTCCCAGCCGCCGCCAGAGGGATTTTCGGACATGCATATGAAGGCGCGGCTCGACTGACAGGACTGGCAAATCCTGCTCGAAAAGATTAAAGGGAGTCACTCTCTATCCAGGAGCTGAAATTCAATCATCTTCCCCTCACCTTTAGTTACAGAGCGGAGAGGTTTCTGTCGGTCGCCTGCCCCTCAAAGGCAGTGGAAATCTGAGGTATGTAAACAATTGCAGGTTCTAGTTAGCTGGAAGTGGCTAGGTGTGTCACAAAGGAGCAAAAGGAGGTCAAGTTGGCTTCAAAGTGCAGGTGCGTGTGAATCCTTTCTTTTAAATTTGATTCAGAATCGACCAGCCTGCCCCTCTAGACCAGCACTTTTTACATCGTCCCATAATCTCATTGTGTTTGAACACGTTATCTTTTTTCATCAGTGATGAGAAAAACAACTAAACATTTCCCGCCTGCCTCATTGCCCAGAATCCAGTGGTGTTTTGCCCCCATGAACACCAAGATCTTACACCAAGAAACATCAAGGGTTTTTTTCAGGATCGGATTTTTCAAAATGTGTATGGAACATTACTCTGGTGCAAAGCCGTCAGGAAAAGATTAAACAATCACTTAAGGTCTAATATCCTTACAATCAAAACAAACAGCACTTTTAATCAAGTCTCCTCAAGGATTGTAAAAGTAGAACCCTGTCAAGTTACATAAAAATAAGCCAATAAATACAGTAAACAGCAATTGAGTTGAGCCTTCCTCTCTAATAACCAATGACAGTCTAGCAGTGAGTGGAGCATTCTAACAGGACTTTGATATTTAATCAAACTCTGCAGGAATGCACTCTGCTGTAGACTGATATAGGCTGCAGCAACATAACACAGGATTTCACTGCAAGCGATTAGCTGACAACCAACAGTGCAGTGGGAAGGGTGGAATACTTGTCTAGACTATAATACGCTGTTGGCAATTTTTATTACCATTAGTTTTACTACTATAAATCACTGCTACTGTGTCTGGAAACAGTGATTGTGGGTTGGGGCTGGGATGAAACTCCATATAGACACAAAAGAAAGCAACTAGCACAGCAGACAACTGCAGAATTAAATATTATTTTTCGTCAACAGGCGAGGACAGAGTAGCAGTGAAGGCCGTGGAACGATGTACCAGAGCAGCGATGAGCCTCAACAAGGAACCGTCCGTCTCCTGGCAGCCTCTGATTCCAGAACATTCTCCGGTGTCCGTCCGGCCGCACGTGCTCGGAAGCGGCCGCACGTCTCAATTTGTCTGCCGAGCGAGAGTTTGGACTTCCTCTGGAAACCTCGGGCTCAGAGGTACTGCGCTCTGGCAGGTGGGAGCAGAAGCTCCACATGCATCATTGTAAATAAAGTTCATAACTGGAGTGCGGACGGCGAGATGACAACATGTCCTTCCTGAAAAACTGACTGAGAATATTAATATTTCAGTCTGAACTCCGATATGAAACATCTGTCTTTCAGAAAAGGAGAATTTTGGACACTGGAGATTTTGCTGGAAGCAAAACTGATATTGCACCTTTGGCAAGATGTTCATTTTTTTATTTTCCTTCACAGAAATTTAAGGCAAGGGCTTTCCTGCACTGGAAAACACACTGCTTTTTTGGTTTCAATTTTACTTTGACTCATCATTTGGGAACTTTCCAGAATTCTTAGAGCAACTGGATAGGATTCAAATATACCGTAGTAGGAACCATCATCTGAGACGTTATTCAAAACTGTCACTGCAGGATATTGCTTTTGAAATGGTGATAATGCCTCAATATGAAACGCCTTTAAGTAATATACTCCTTCATTGCGTTTTGGACAGAAGCAATAATATTGACAATACTGAAAAAATATGAGCTCTGTATTACAACAATAGATGAATTGGTGTCATTGGGAAATTTTGAGTTTTTCCCTGCCTCCAGTATCTGCGTGGCTGGCATTCTGCCTGACAAATTCTTTAACCTCCCACTTGGAAAGGTGCCAAAATGCTATCTAGAAATGCATCATTCATAATGCTCTCTTCATTACTGGATGGGATTTTTGATGCAGAACACACATCTGGCCAGAGGGGGCACAAGTGAGCCTAAATGAGTGTGGAGAGGTTGAGTTAACTGGACATGACAGACTGTTCTCCCTTATATATCACCAGTGCAGGGTACATACACCAGTTGCTAGGTAGCCATGTCAAATAGTCTGTAATACACTTTATTCCATCTTTTTCTCTCACCCAATTTAAAATTCCCAGTTGTAATTATATGCTGGCCACACTGCTGCAACGTCCTCTGTATGTTTTTGTAGGGCGCACGTTAGCACGTTAGCATGCGGGTCGTCCGGAATTCTATGTGCCTCCACTTCACTCTGTAATCTGGCAACCGGGCTGCACATCTGCTGTGCTGGATGTCTGCACAATTACCACAGGCCTACTGCAGATGCACCAATTATGTGGAGTGACAAATTATTGGCCAAAGCTTCACCCAGCGAGACGACTGGCCAAAGTCGGTACTCTCGCAGTCAGGGCTAATTTGTAGGGCACATCACAACATTACAGAGACGGCTCATGTTATTTCAGGTTGAGTGTAGGCTTTTCAATTGACCCACACGGTTTTTATGTGTGATGAAAGAAATTCCAAGCAGTTACACAAGGTTCTGATGAGCTACAGCATGTATAATGGCTGATAAAGGTACATTCAAGATATTGCAGTTTAAATCAATAAAATACACCTCAGGGAACTCTGAAACAGCTTGTACAATGATACAAAAACATGTAATCAAAAATACTCATATTACTCAAATACGCATATTTATTTTTCTTTTTTTAACTCAATAATGTATGCCTTTAAGAATAAGCAGTAATAATATCTAACCATCTCACATAATATTTTGTGAATCTAAGAATTGGTAGAAAGTTACCAAAAATGATATGAGTATGTAGGTATCAGTTCTATTAGTGAGCAGCAGATTAATCATTATGCAGTCAATAAGTACAATATGACAATATAAGGTTTTACACAGTATGTGTACTTGGAAACCTGGAAAGCTCATTAAATGTAAATATTCTAGGTGTATATATTTCTATATACCACTGGCTATTGTAAATAATGCAAATGGGGAAAAAAATACAATGCTTGGGACTTACAAGACTCCATACTGGGTAGACATAGCACTGTCATGAGACAACTGTAATGTAAAGGATAATATTTGCATAATTGTGCGATATGCCACCCTAAAAATATTGCATGCCTTAATTTATTAAATGTAGTCATTTTGAGACAAAGCCCTTCTCTGAGTTTTTCACCCCTTCTGTCTTCAATGTTAATGGTTGAAGCAATAAAGAGAAAATATCCATGGAAGCAATTAGCACCCCATTCACAGGGTAATAGCTAGAATTTTAACAACTGCAGATTTAAGACACCTAGTCTTTGTATACAACTCCTTCCCTGGTTAGCTTGTCAGTTCCTAAATTATTCGTGCCATGTTGGAAATCACGGTTACAGATAAATATTTGACTTGCTATCGCTACACAGTGCTAACCGTTCTACCTTACCTGCACTTATAGTGGTAGAGGACCGCAGTCGGAATCAATTAACATTGGCGTTCACTGCCAAAATATGTGATGGTCACAGCTTATAGAACACCATATGGGGACTTCGGGTTTTTAGAGGGACCACACAAAAACACCAGTATGAGCCACCTGGCAGGAGAAGTGAGTGTGGCCCGTGCACCATGTGAGACCACACACGAGAGGAATGAGTCATTTCAGATAATGAACACATTCAGCGTTGTTAATGCAGCATACCATAGAGTTCAGAAAATATCCAGGTCCAGTTAGTTTAGACTTTCATCCATTCTGGCTGACTCATGGTACTACCCGGGCTCGTTTGGATTCATGATCCATTCGCTTTAAATGACAGTTTATGCATATTATAACGGTGGTTATAAGTAGATATTCATGCAAGTGGGAAAATAAGGTGAAATGTTTTACAGCAGGAAAAACCTTCAGAACAGTATTTTTGGGAGAAATGATTGGCAATTGTACATTTGTTAGATCCTGTAGATAAAAACTGTAGATATCCTGAAAATCAAATACGGCCATTGTCAAACGACCTACTTCTGTCTTTACTTAACAAGCTACTTTATAGCTTGTTAAATCACACCGAAAATGAGGTTAATGAAAGTCTCTGTCTGTTGGGGGTCTGTCACAAGATTTCTGCTGTCAATAACACACAGACATTGTGTAAAACATACATAGACACAGTATAAATAATTTGTTTATGTACAACCTATATATTACACGTCAACCTCACATAATGAAGAGACTCTAATTAAGATTTCTCAAGAAGTATTTTCTCTGAGACTTTCGTCAGTTTGAATAACACATTTAATGCACAAATTTTAAATTCAAATATGTACGCGTGCCTCTCGGTTCAAACTTTTACATTACATGCCATTACATTTTATTTAGCAGACGCTAAATAAATATAGGAAATGTAGAATTGAATAGTAAACTTCATCTGTAGGGTTAGACAGGTAGTCATGGTATTTGAGGGGATATTGGAGGAAGCTGCACTTAACAATCAGCAGATAGATCAGGCAGCCCCTGGGTGTCACCTCCACTTCATGGGGGGTTAGGAGTCAGGTTCCAGCAACAAACCCCCCCCCCCCACCCACCCCCAAAAAAACAACACACAAAAAAACAAAACATTAGCGGTCACTGGCCTGCAGTAGTAATAGATAAATAGTATGCAAAGCAGCCAACATTACCGGACTAGTCCATGTAATTGAGGCTCTACACAGCAGTAACAGCAGGGCTCTACTGTGCTCCCATTTCAGGACCATTTGCTCCTGAAAATTGGAGTGCTGACTGTAAAAGTAGTTTGGGAGCACATCTACTAATTGGGATGCATTAGTCCGCTCCTAAATTCTGAAGCTGAGGAGCACTTGTTAGCCGTTAATGTAACGCCCCGGTTGGCTGGATCCAGACGGCTCAATGGGAATAGCAGTGCGACGCTTTCCCTCCACTGATGGAGGCCTGGCTTCCGTCTAGAGGGCGAAAACGGCAACAGTTGCAGGTGCAGGAGAAGGAGCCCTCCCTTGGGGTACAGTTAAAGAAGAGCGCTATTAAGCTGCAATAAAGTGTCGGGCCGCACGCTTTTCCACACGCGCAGATTGCTAGCGGGACTTGACACACCGGTGCACACGCTACATGAAAGCCTCGGCCCGGCTTCATTAACACCGCACCACTGCCGGTGTTACATCACCTCGGAGACGGAAAGCGGCCCGGGTAAGCCGGCGAGGAGCTAGTAATGAGCGAGTTACAGTTAAATAACGGCTCCAATCGCGGGCGAAATTAGCGACGCGGCGGCTTGCTCGGCCGTGAGAGGGGCGAAGTTACAACCCGTAGTAAAAACAACGACAGGCTTTAAGGCCTTGTAATCCCCCGCGCGGAGGCCACTAACAATCGCTTCATTTGGACCGAGAACAGTTCAACCTCAAGCTTTTCAGCAGGAGATATAGGCGGACAAAAAAAAGGTGAGGGGGGGGGGGGACCCTAGGGACGCGAGTGTAGCCAAAACGGTAAGCTGCAGCCGACACGCGATTTACTAATAAGAGAGGAGAGAGACCATTAGCTAACAGGGCAAGTAGCTCTGAATTACGACGGCTTAAAAGCCGTGACCAGCCGCAACGTAAAGGCCGGTCTCAGATTTGCATTGCTGGCTGCAGGCGCAATCCCTCGGGCACCACTTGTGTAAAAGAGTCGAGAGGAAATTACAGAATAGGCCGTTTTAAGGGCCGGGAGGGTACTGTAGTGTGTAAGCAGTCAGCCGAGAGAGAGAAGGGGGGCAGGTCATTTTCAGAGTAAATACAGGGGAAAGTGTAACATACAGAGAAACCCTTCTCGCTCATACACAGAGGGCTCACGTCTGAATGGTGACGGCTGGGTGGCTCACTTGGGTAAGGTGCTAGGACGAGCCCTGTGGCCTCAAACCAAATCCAGTCCATGCCAGTGTGGATAAGGGTCTGCATGTCCTCGCAATCTAGTGACCCCAATGGTCGATCGTGCTAAAGCAGTGTAAGAAAGGTCCTCCTCCGACTCCACTCTAGCTGTAGTCTGCAGTGCATAAAGAAGCGGCAGCTGTCGCAGGTATTTGGGAATTATCCCCAAATATATAGCAGGGCAAGGTCTCTAATGAGCATGCTCTGTTCTCTGGGCGGCAGACATTACACTCCCTCCAGAGTGACGCACCCATTTATTGCTCCTAGCTATGGATGTGGAATCATTTCCACACAGTCATCCATTACAGCGGAGGCACCTCTCACTCAAAGCCGCTGCAGCCTCCTTTTCAAGCCAATGCAACAGTCTGCTAGCGTCCACGCTATATATAGACTCTTAAGTGGTGCTGCAGCTAGCTAGCTTCTGAGAGCCTTCAGGCACTGGAGAGCCAGGGGCTGAGCGGAGAAACCATTCTTCCGACACACTCCGATGGAACGGAACAAACGACCCGGGCCCAGCCGGCCTGGATCAAGAAGCCTAGCTTCGCTACGCTACATACAGCATGCTAATTACACCCCCCCTCCCCTCGATCAGGAGCAGAGAGGTTGAAAGTCCAGAGGTCAAAAAGTGAAAGTCCTGCCATGCATTTTTACCACCCATGAACTCAGCCAGCTGATTTCACCAATTAGTTCGACCTCCAGGCTGAAGAATTGTGCTAATAGGAAAATTCAGGGAAAAAAAATACTGGTGGGGGGGACATTTACTTTCTGAACCTAGATTTTCCACCTCTGGTCAGGAGTAGGGCTTTTCAAAGTGCCATTTGCTGTAAATCACATTGTACGTGCGGGTTAGCCCGCATCTTTAGCACGGTTGTTTGCGAGACATAAAATTAAATTGTGGTGACCGCGGATGGAGAATATGGTCAGGGGCGATTTTCGAGGTCCGACCAGACGGAGCAATTACACTGACGGCCGTCTGACATTGTGTGTGTGCTGCTCTGAATATGAAATCACATCAGGCTGAGGATTTTGAGTGTTTTAGTCTTATAAAAGGACTTAATTTTTAATTTATTCCTCTCAAGTTGAAAATATTAGCTTGTTTTAATTCACGGTTTGCTTACCTCACTGGCAAGTCTTGAAATGACAGTCTCACCTAATTGGCAATATTTTTTTCTATTTTAGCAAAACAAAGTAATAGAAATAATATTTTAAGTCTAAATATAAGATAGAGAACAGGCTCATTAACCAGTGCATTGCTGCTAGAGACCCTGCTATAAATCTGGGGCTAAATATAAGACTAAAATACTTGTTGAGACTGACTTGTTCTTTAGTCTTTGCTGTTTGCAAACAGTATAAGAGGAGAGGCGGACTCGTAAGGTCGACCCGTACATACTTCACCCATGGATTGGGGGGGGTCACAGCACGCTCGTAAGCGCTTAACAACGTCCCTCACACATGTTCCATGACCTCCAGTCAGGAGTGTGGGGGGGGGGGGGACTCAGACTTAAAAAACAGACAGGAACTCATAACAGCGTTCAGGCCACAAAGCCCTGAGCTGAGGCTGAGGCTCGCTGGATCCTCAACACCTCCGTTTACTTATCCCAAGCAGTGCGAAGTGCCGCAATCCACTCCCGGATATGCTTAATTAATATTTACCGAGCGATAGAATCTCAGGTCAGCTGGCTGCATCAAAGAGCGGCGTGGTGTCAATTATGCACCTTATTAAAGCCCATTACTGGAGCGTAGTCTGGCGCGTGGGGTCCGGAGCGCTGATGGCGGCGGCCCAGGTGGTCCATTACCGGCCGCCCCTCTAGTAAAACATACTGGGGAATTCCAAATTAACGGTTAATAACCAAATAATTGCAAAGACAGACTGTAATCTAATCCAGGGTCACCCGCTCCTCTCTCTCCTGTGCGTGTGAGCCAGATGACGAGAGGAGGGAGGGGTTGGGGCCGCGTTTGTACAGGTGTGAGAGTGTGTGAGTGCATTTCTGCGTGTATGTGTGTGTGTTTGTACAGGAGTGTGAGTGCGTGTATGAGTGTGTGTTCATGCATGCACAGCATGTACAGAGAGATAGTGTGTCTGTGTGAGTGCGTGCATGCGTGCGTGCATGCGTGCATGCGTGCGTGCATGCGTATTGAGCGCATATGAGTATGTGTGTGCGCGCATGTGTGTATGTGTGTGTCTGTGTGTTTGTGTATTTGTGTGTCTGTACATGCACGCGTGTGTGTGTGTGTGTATGTGCGTGTAGACGTGTGTGTGTTTATGTGTGTGTACACGTGTGTGCGTGTGTGTGTGTGTGTGTGTATGTGCATATGTGCGTGTACAGGTATGTGTGTGTGTATGTGGGTCTGTGTGTGTGTGAGTGTGTGTGTGTGTGTGTGTACGTGTGAATGTGCGTGTACACGCGTGTGTGTGTGTGTGTGTGTTTATGTGTGTGTACATGCACGTGTGTGTATGTGTGTGTGTGTATGAGTGAATGTGCGTGTACACGCGTGTGTGTGTGTGTACATGCACATGTGTGTGTGTGTGTGTGTGTGTGTATGCGTGTCTGTGTGTATGTGCGTGTGTGTGTGTGTGTGTGTGTGTACGTGGGTGAGTGACGTGGCCCTGTCCCTGTGTTCAGCAGGCTCCTCTCCTCTCAGACGCTGTAATGAAAAGGTCTCTCTCGCGGGCGGGGCCTGAATCAGCTGTAACAGATAGACTGCAGCCGCGCCACACTTTAATCACCTCTGCTCTGGAGCCGCTCAGACAGAAGCCTTTCCAGGGCTTATCAATCACTCCCTGCCCTGTCCTGGGATCACATCCCAGCCCAAAATACAACACAAAAACAGGGGGAAACAAAACCCCAGGAATCCCAGGACAGCTGTGTGGTGGTGAATGTTAAACATGCCAGGCTAGCTTCACCTACACAGATTAAACTCTTAATCAGCTGATGATTTTAATTCTGGTGATACATGATATAAACTTAGTGTGTGAAAATGTGTAGTGCTACAAATCTAACTAATATCAATCTAATGATTCAAGTGCAACCCATCATTCAATATTATTGTAATATTGTAAAATGCATTCATAGCACTAATAATATGTGAAGTTATTTAGCGACCCCAGAATGTTATGAGCAGGTTCTGTTACTTCATTGGGCCAGTGTCACAGACACAGATTAAGCGTAGTCCTAGACTAAATTAGGTAGCTTCTCCATACAGAAACTCACTCGACCAGGACTAAACTTAATCTGTGTCTGTGAACCCGACCCAAAGTGAAATGGCACATTAGTGATGACCCCGTATGGGAGTATGCGACCATGGCATCTCCCTTAACAGACAGATGTGACCTGTGCCTTACATCTCCCTTAACAGATGGATACAACCTGCACGTTACATCTCCCTTAATTTGATCACCTGACCGTTTATCAAGACACATGACCGTTGTGACTTCTAGGCCTTTCTATGCGTTTTCCATAGGGGGCCTCAGTCCATAATGGGTTAACACGGGAGGAGCTTCCTCATGGTAGCAGCGCCGTCAGTGCGTCTGGATGGCAGCTGCTTGACTGACAGCCTTTCATGCAGTGGACTAGAGCGGAGATCCACAGAGCCCGCGGGATAAAGAGAGGATCAACCTCGAGCAGTTTGACTCGGTTACAAGGTCGGCCCTTAATTTCTGCAAATGGACTGTCAGTCTCCTGCTGCCGACCGGCAGGCTGACAAGCGCAGACACCTCTCCCAAGCCCCCGGCTAACGAGCTACTCCGCACGGCGAAAATCGCGCCTCTCGACAGGCTACCTCACTTTAATGTGGAAAAGGCGGGAAATGACTCACATTAACATTCGTGTGACTCTGAGCCTTCTCCTGCTAAAAAAAAAAAAAAAACCTTACACTTCAAAGGAGTCTCTCTCGGCGAGAGGAGAGAGTTTTTAACTGCTGTTTGCGGAGACGAGATGGCCTACACTTGTCAAACGTCATCGAGACTTTCTACCGAGGACCGAGGCTCAACCTCCCGCTAAGTACCTGCATAAATTTGTGCTTCGTAAAAACGCAGAAAGGCGCTGTTCACACATCCGCTCGACGCAGACGTTGCGGCAAAGAGACGTACGCCAGAACTGAAAGGTCACTAATGAAGCTAATTAACAATACTATACAGTACAGGAGCTTCAAATGCAACAGAGAAATTAACTGTTAATTTGAGATAAAGGCCATTTTGCTGCATTTCAAATCTCCCTTGCAGAACGATGATGAGCGGTTTTCAAGTCTTTACAGAATTACCACATTTTGCTTCAAACATTTTATTTTTCTAATCCCAAGCTTGCAACAGGGTTACTGTACATCGTCTTCAATCAAACCAGGCCTTTTAACATTCTAGCACTGAAAATTATCAGCGGGTAAGTTTCCTTAACCATCAAGTAATTACCCTATGAACGGACTCAATAAACCATTAAAGACGAGTTTTCAATAAAAATCCGCCATCCTACAGCGATAAAACTCCCACGCCGACTTGACTCACGTCCGACCACCAAGAACGGCACTTGAAGCTGATTGCGTATTCGCCTACAACGGCAGGCCGGTGATTCAGACGGCGCTATCGTCATTGTGAAACCGCGCTCCCGCCACGCAGAGCCGAGCTCAAAAGCAAACGGTCGGACGCCCGCACGACGGGTCTAACCGCAGGACCTCACGGCGGCGAGTTCGCGCCGGACCGCTTCCCGCTTGTGTTCCTGAAACGCTCCGTCCCTCAGACGCGCCGGTTACAAATTGAAACAGCTGTACCACCGGCAGCGGACAGGTTTCACAAAGGCTCCTCAGCTGACAGCCTTTAAGAGACACAACAGAGACCTGCGATTCCCCGGCTGTCAAAACACTGCCAAGTCAGTTACAACCCCTCTGGAAGCTGGGCGGGGGAGGAAGAGGCGCGCGTCACTCACTCGCAGACGAGCGCCGGCATCTCTCACATCGCTGCGTGTGGCGTGCTCTGCGCAGAACGCCGCGTACCGCTGGCTCTTCAGGCCGCGTCAGTGGAGTCGCGCTGAAGAGCAATGGGGAACTGCAGTACGGCGAAATCGACGCGGTTTAGCGTCGGGCTGAGGGGGGTATGCCTCGTCCGCCATCGCGAGTGAAGCGGGGCTTGGGGCAGTGCTGCCCCCGGAGGTCCGGCTGTTTCACCCCCCCCCCCCGCTCCCCGAGCACAGATGGGCCGCCCCGCACGGTGCCGTCACCCCAAACAGCACAGCACACCTGCCAGACTGGCAACCCTGCCCTGCGGCCTCACTCAGTTCCCCCCAACCATCCCCCCACGAAGATATTCAAAAATTATCCCACTGGTTTATCGCCCAGCCCTATCTGGAAGCAGTAAAGCTACACAAGCAATGAAACAACACATCCAGAGACAAAGAGTATATAAAACACAGGCCACGGAGTTCATTTTATACCTCGTATTAAACTTTCAGGCACTTGCGCAAACCGCGATTTTAATACATTCCTCTTTCGGTGGAAGGGCTCCTCTCCACAACAACAATAACAACAGTAAAACATCTGACTGACAAGGCAAACAGACCGAGGCTGTTATTCAACCGCTGTGCAGCAATTTCCTGGAGAGCTTTGATTCCGTGCAAACATCAGGCTGTTACCCAGAGACCGCAAAACCTCGCATAGCTTTGGTTCAGACGAGCAGGGCCAGCGAACGTCTGCTCAGACCGCAACGCTTAATCTCCACTGTTCTAAGTGCATGCGTGTCGCCGAAAAGACAGAGGCGACAGCTAACGCTACGTCGGCTTAAAGCAGTTTTGCGATGAACTGATGGTTAATGGCTTCCGACAGATTTTCAATCCGCGTTTGGAAAGCCTGGGGACGCGGACCGTCTGTTTCTCTCATCAGTGACGGGAGCCAGTCACACACACATTTCTCATTTATCTCAGTCGGCCTCGTCCATTCACAATGGGTTCCTCTGAGATACCGGTCTCAAGGTGTTTTGGCCAATTTTCCGTATCTGTTTTGGCGGTGACTCTCCCCCTCTTTATCCTTTTCTCCGTACAAACATTGTTCATTAAAAAGTGTCTCACTCCTTTAGCAAGAAGTCCTGAGCCATGGCCACATTTCTAAGACAGACTTTTATCTTTAGCCATACATAAACAATCCTTGTTTTTTCCAGCACAAAAGAACAGCAGAAATGTGTGTCCCACCCAATTATCAACCAAAGAGTGTGTGGGGGGGAAAAGCTAGCCAAAAAAACCCTTGTTGAGGACCAGGACTTGTAAAAAGGTTTGAAAACGGGGAGTAGACGTGTGTATACGTTCATGGACTTCTGCTTTTCAGAGTTGAGCGTATTCAACGCATACTCAACGCCTACCAAACCAGGAAAGCAGTTTGCCTCCGTAAAGGAAATCTCTTTCCTCAAACCTTTTTTCCTTTTCGGGGGTTTATTTTCTCTCCCCGTGGTGGATCGTGTTCTCCGGTTCAAACCATTATTCTTCAAAAGCAGGAGACACAAATGAAAGGTTGCCACACGACGACGGTATGGCAAACCGCATCACCTGTGACTGCCCAAACTACACCAATCACTCCCCGATATTCGGAAGAGTCTCCCCTCTCCTTCCCCACCGCGGCATCCGATCGGTTTTCCCATTAGCGAGCTCAGAAAGGCTAGCGCGAGGAGCAGCTGCTGAAGACCAGGGCGATGCACTGTAGTGAAGGATCCCCAAACCGAAACTGTAAACAACACTTTGTGCATCGTTTGTCAACACAGCTGTCAGCCCGCCCCGGCGCGAACGCGGTGAGAGACACCGGGACTCGTCTGCCGGGCTCCCGCGGACTTCCCCGTCGCTCCGTCCGCCCGTCTGTCCGTCGCCCCGCTGGGCGGCCATTAGAGGCGCCAAACTACCTCCAGACTGGCAGGTGCCGCCATCTGTCCGCGGTCAGCGCCGACCGGCACGGTCAGCGCGGGGGCCGCGGGGGCATAGCGGGGCAGGCAGGTACAGGCACTCTCTGGCACAGTCTGTTCGCGGGATGGATGAAAGGCTTCCCTGAGTGATTGTGCCCTGACTCGCGCCGGCAGGCTATACCAGTGGGGACCAGCTTAATAGAAGTTGTTAATAGAAGCACCTTGTTTGTTTTGGATGAGCATGCATACACATTCATTGCACCCACCACCGTCTTCTGACATTGCATCTATTGATACACTGCAAATCACTGCCTGTTATTTGAGGTCGCATGGTGTGTCCTCTGACCGTGGGCACACTGTAACCATCTTTTGGAGGGTATTTGAAAAATGCGAGCGTGCCCCTTGCAAATGCTGTCGCGTTGCTGGAATAGTTGGTTGTACGTTGCCTTTAGCCTTAAAAGTCTGTTATTATCACTATTGATTGAAACTTCAGTAGGTGTAGGCAGTCATTTTTGCTATCTCTTCCCACCATATCATCATGGTGGTGGAGGTTGTGATTATCCTGGGTACCTGGTTGCTATCCCTAGCATTGCTGCTTTGCCCTTTGCTGTCAGTGGGAAAGTTACGACGGTATTATCTGCTGGATGTGAAACTCAATTCATGTTATTTTAGACCATGTTTGGTGGGTACTGCAGCTAAAGTCATGTACAGTAGTTAATGGGTTGCATTTGCGGTGCCATTAGTCCGTCTTTTTTTTCAGATATAAAATTGCCTCGGGAAGACCTGAGATCTGCTTAATATGTGCTTATTACAACATTTCTGCAGACCATTATGGATTATTTTGATATTTGTGGTACATTATTATAATTACTGGTATATTACTTTGATATTCTGGTGCAATTCCAAGGACGGTATTAATTTTCAACAATTTGCCAAAATTACAAATTGAGTAGGCCACATGCTTGAAGCATGAGGAGCCAGTAAAAGCTTTTCCTGGAGTGCACGGATAAGATAATGATGACCATCAGCATCGCAGTGCTACAGAATGAATATATTTAAAATCATATGTCAAATATAGTAGCCGGGTAGTTGGTTCAAATTGCAGAGAGCACGTTGCACCGCAGGGAACAGAAAGGTTCCATATATTTTACAATCTGACTGACATCTTAGAACAAGTGTATCACTTACAGTATACTGTACATCAGACCTGGGCTACAAATAGTGAATATAACTATTTGATTTGGAATACTTTTCAGTGCTCTATTGATCTAGCCTGGTGCATTTCAGCATGCAAGGAGGAGCAGACGGACAGGGTTTATACATTTGGGGCAATTTAATTTGGTAACACACCAGGAAAGCTTAGTCAAACGCAGAAAAGTATTTGAATCCAAAATATATACTATTTGAACCCAGGTCAGGTATATAAACAATCATATAATTGAAATTCGACAAAAAGATGAAACTAAAGGAACAAAGCAGCAAAAAAAAGAAAAGAAACATTCACTTGTAAATACCAATCCTTTAACTCATCTTTTAACATGCCATTGCTAAACCACCCCTTATTAGCAACTAGCGCCGCGCTAAGGATGCATCAAGCAGGCATGGCCCACCACTGCCAAAAGCCACTCCATTATCCATGCTGGTGCTTTGTGCTGCGTATTACACTTAATTACAGATAAGCCTGGTCCTGTAGCCACCGAGCCCAGTGCACAATTAGCCACAGCGGGGCTAAGAGAGAGAGAGAGTTAGAGAGAGAGACCTCTCTGCACTGACAGGGACAAATGGTGACCTTTGCCCCCCTCTCACACACAGAGAGCGGGAGGGGGAAGGGGGCCGTCAGTGACAGCTAACGGCGCGGCGACTACGGCGTGTCAATGCGCCATTAATACTCATTAGTCACCGATGACGACAACGACAACAACAACCGCAGCCGACTGATGTAATTAGCGAGGGCGCCGCGTTCTTGCGTCCGTCGTATGTAACGACACGATTTATCAAAAAAGGGGCTCGCCATTGCCATGAATGCGGAGAGGGCCGGACCAACGGCTCTTTGGGAAATCTCCTTTAATGATGAGATCATTCACTCCTCTTGGATATTCAAACCTTGAGTCTTTAGCGCTATAATTGCTGAAACACAGAGCAGCAAACCGCTCTGGAAAGCGGATACAGTACGAACAAAGTAAGCAGATTCAGTTCTGGATAAACGTTGCGCAGGCGAGCCACCGCGGCAACTTAAATCATCACCGAAAATTACTGTGTTCTGTTCGGCGCCGTTCAATTGAGTTTTATTGTAAACCGCTATTGAGCAACACCAGTGAAAGAGGCTGGTATGGAACCTGTTCTTACCTTGACACAGTGATGCTTAAATTAGGACACGGAACGGGTAATCATTTTAAAATCTGTCTGCTGTCTGTGTCACTTTCGATAATTGCACAACGACAGAACGAGGAAGAAATGTTCTATTCTCGTTGTCATCAAAGCAATTACGCATAATAATCCGCACATTCATCTGTGTGCCCAGGGTCAGACAAGCTAAAACAAATTAGACTGAAAAACAAAAAGATGTGTAATTATCTTTCCGTGCTCTGCTCTAATTACCGTGTCTGAAATGCTAATGGTATTTGAACCTACAATAACGACGCTACTCCGATCTCGCAACGACTGTCATCGCTCCCCATGGGAGCCGGGAGTAGAAGTTGGATACAGGGATATTGTTTGGTTAAAGCCCTTCAACCCTCAAACGTGGGAACGAAACCAAGCGTGCCGGCTTCCGTTCTACTCCGTCTCTCTTAGGACTAGGCGCGTGGAAGGGGAGGAAGGAACAGAAGGTAGAGAGAGAGAGAAAGAGGGATAAAGGAGAGCGACTGACCGGTCGGTGCTTCTTCTGCAGTCTCCTCTTCTTGCTGAGCGTGTGGGCCAGCCGGGGGTTGTTCTCCTGGTCCGAGTGTTGGTGGAGGTGGCGGGACTTCCGCGGGCCCAGGCTCAGGCCGTTGGCCACCCTTCCCAGCCTCCTCTTGTGCAGGGGCCCGGGCTGGCTGTCCGCATGCTCCTGTGGCTTCAGAGACATGTCCTTCTGCGGGGAGGAGAGGGTCAAAGGTCAGCTGCATGTTCAGCAGTTCAAACGCACACATGTACTGCACACACACACACACACACACACACACACACAAACAAACAAACAAACAAACGAATATGAACATACACACACATCTGCGCTCAAACACACACACAAATACAAACATACACACACATCTGTGACACACACACACGCATGGACACACAAACACATTCACATATACATACACACACATCTGCACTCACACATATGAATACAAACATACACATATACACACACTCACACATGCATACACCCAAACAAACACATGCACATACATACACACACACACACACACACACACACACACACACACACACACAACTACTCGGTCACGGTCATCTCAGGCCATTTGTAGAATAAGAACAGTTTTATCATGGGATGTTTATCACAACTGCGTTTGCAGGGGGATGAGAAGGTCAAGTGTTTCAAACGATTACGACGACGAGGCACAAACCAAGCCAGTGACCCCACACAGCCGGCCAATCAAACACTTCCCCAAGCAGTTCTTTTCTCAGAGAAGTACCCCAGGAGGCAGTTCCTCTTAATTGTTCAGAGCTACACGCATGCCAAGAACAGCAAAATCATAGGCTTAGGTCACAAGTTTTGGAAATAATTACTACACACGGCTAGCCTCTCATTCAATATTCATTCCAATAAGCTTATTTTCCCTGGCAGAGAAGGGGTGGAGAAAGGAGGATACCTTAAAAATGATGCAAAATGATTTATCAGAGGAGAACACACTGACAGTCATAAATAACTTCTCACTGCACCCACGGGTGAAGATCTATGAGGGGGCATGCATTTTTAACCTCGACCGCACTACTCTTTTCAAGCATTTGTAAAGCTCAGCTGTAGTCAGGCGATTTTGGAAGCAGACTATACAGTAACAAAATAAACGCCTTTGTCTGTGTGCCAGTGTAGACATGGAGGTGTGAACTGGGGGGGGGGGGGGGGGGTATTAAATCTCACTGAGATTCTTTGGTGTCCAAAATGGAGCCAATGATAATTCTGAACTGCTTGGTATGTTCCACCATACAGGTCTGTTCTATAGCACACATCACTCATATGCAGATTAAAAGTGTTAAAAATAACAGCAGAACCAGCTGGATAATAAGCGAATGACTTGCTGGATGTGCAGTTTGGCATCACCTTTGGTGTGTTCATATTTCTCCACAATTGTCTTTCAGCTGAGTAATGCATTTCATCTACAAGAGTATTTTTTATTTTTTAAAATTTAATTTAATCACCCGACATTGGCCTGAGCATCTCCAATTCCCACCACAATTGGGATTGGCCAATCGTCTGCAACCATTCAAGCTGCAAACCACACTGCTATAATTTCAGTGTTAACAAACCACTGTGTACCCAGCCGCTTCTTTTCACATTGCCGACTACAGCTAAACTCTCAGGGTAGAGTCAGAGTCATGCATGGCTTTGACATGCAGTCCACTGGCACCCAGAACCCTCCCACATGCCCTGGGTGATGCAATCAAGCCTTATGGCGCGACGAGCCATAGTCAGCAGCAAGACTATTTTCTGCAAAGACGCCTGCACAAATGATGATGGAGCCTGGCTTTCACAGACTGGAAAATGAATGAAATGACAGGGCTGGTGTAAACTGCACGGGCCTCAGTCTCTGTGTTAATGAGGTCAATGCTTTCAGAGTATACGGGGGCAACAGTGTGTAGAAGTAATCTAGGCACCATCTGATCAAATTTCCAGTGTGTGAGTAAAACCTTGGTGAATGACATCAGCACGAATTACGCGCTTTTAAATAAAACCTCACAATTCAGAACAGATTCGCCACAGATCAGGTGACACCTATATACAGAATAATCCAAAAATTAAACACCGTCAAGCAACCGCCACGAAGCGCCCGGCTCAAGTATTAACGCGGAAATTAATCTGCAACAGATTGCATCGTATTTATTGAAGGCTTACCTTATGCAACAAATCAATTAAATTTGTGCAGGCTGGAGTCATTTTGCTCTCTTTCCCCCGTTTCACCCAGCCAAAGGTTTCTTAATAAAACAGCCTCAACAAAAACGCTAGGCGGGAATAATATTAGCGGGAAGCGTGCCGAGGCGTGTTGTCCCGGGCATCAGGGCTAGGTGTGAAATTGACATGGCTTTGTTAATGGTATATTGATGCTCTGTAAATGTTGTTAGCCAGACAACATGTTGGGGGGGAAAACCAATACAGCGGTTTTCATTAGTTTGCCGCGGATTCCATCGGATCCTCCGAATGAACTCGGCCGCGATTAAATTTCATGAGGTGCGGAGTCGGGGCGGGAGTCGCTGTTTTCGCGCGACGGGCGATTTGCATTTCCTGCGCGATGCTCGGTACAGCCATGGCGTTAGAGCTGCAGCCTTTGGCCCCGACATTGAAACGTCCTCTGCGTGGCCTGTCCTCGGATTACAGGGTACTGTATGAGCAGCCCGTGGTACTCTTTGTACTGAAACACTAGGGCCCTGTCCAGAGTATTTTTATGTATATTTACATACATACTCTAGAAAAGTACCTCGTGCCCAGACCTGCAGACCAAAAAGTTGTTTAAGTATTAGGCAACAGAACCCATTGGTAAATTTACATTTACATACATTCAAATGGAACCCAAATACAGTGGCAAAGTAGGACAGTTCACCGTTGCCTTACAGCAAAAAGGTCCTGGTTCAAGTACCTGCCGGGGCCTTTCCGTGTGGAATTTCTATGTTCTCCCTGTGTGGGTTTTTCTCTGGGTACTCCGGTTTCCTCCCACAGGCCAAAGACATGCAGTTTAGTTTAAATATGTCTAAATTGCAACAGGGTAGAGCGTGTGAATGAATGGTGTAAGTTTCCCTGTGATAGATTGGCAACCTGTCCAGGGTGTGCTCCTGCCTTTCGCCCAATGCATGCTGGGATAGGCTCCAGCACCCCCACTGATCCTGACCAGGAATAAGTAGGTCAGATAATGAATTGATGGACAAATACAGCAATGGACTTGCTGTATGCTAGCTTAACCCTCAATTATACAGCTGCACTTTCATTCATATTCAATGTATACTCCCAGAAATAAAGTAACAGTGGAGGTACAATATTGTTCAAATTTCCCAAATGTACCCTGAAAGTACAGTAATGTTCTCTTTGGGTACAAATGAGTCAATTTTCCAAGCAAAATCAGTACAAATTAATGATACTATATTGCTGGGTAGGGTTACAATTCTATGCACCTATATGTTACCGCCCTAGCAACAAGCATTTGTACCTCTTCACACACTTTTCATACCTTTATTTTTGACCGTGTAGGCTACTATTCACACTGTAATAATGGAGGAAAGCTCAAATATGGAGGCTTATCCTTCCCTACAAGATAGTCCCCCACATCCTCCGAAACGTCCGAGGTTTCCCAAGGTACCGGGAAAGACACGCATTGTGGAGCGGAAGCGCTGATCACTCCAGTGGAGCTCTGACCCACTTCTCTCCGCCTGCCACCGCGGGCGCGGGGCCTCTGCGCCGATCGGCGGTGACAGAGCGCCCGTGCCAGGCCTCGTCCCCCTACGCGAGCGCCGATTGGTTCTGATGCCGGGGGCAGGGGGGCGAGCTCCACGGACGCACGCATCGCTCACGCTCGGGCTAAATCAGGTTAGCGGCAGGATGTCCCACACACGCTACAGGAAGGAACACACGCATTGGCAGCAGACAGGACACATAAATAAGCCTAGGAGCTACGGCGTAGCGGGGTAAGAATAAATACAATTATTTGTTATTTAGCTGATGCTTTTATCCAAAGGGACGTAAAGTTGATTAGACTATGCAGGGACCATTCCCTCCTGGAGCAATGCAGGGTTAAGGGCCCAACAGCTGTGCGGATCATATCATGGCTACACCAGGGCTTGAATCATAATCATAATCATACAATATCCAGCCGACCTTGGTCAAATAGGTAATCGCTTAGGATTCAAATACTTTTCTAAGGTTTATTGAGCTTGTCTGCTCTATTGAAACCTATGAAATACTGAAATATGAATAGTAATAATTGCACTACTAAGTGCAAACCCTGACTTCTGGTCCTCTTGGCTGGCTCAATTGCACCAGGCAAGATCAGTCAAGTACAGAAAAATATTTGAATCCAAAACAATTGTATTTGACAATGTATTTGACCCAGGTCTGGGAGGCAAAGTATGTACAATATGTACCCGATCTGGCCTTTTCTGAAAAATTACAATTCCCAAGAGAGTGAAAACATGCCTCACACGTGGAGTCAGAGGGGGACCGTGAGGAGTTACACGCTCGTAAAACCCGCTCTAGTCCGCGTCGGAATAAAAACAAGGGAGTTTCCTTCCAACTAAAGGAATTTTTGGGGTTGTGGTGAACTGGCCCGGTTCAGGGCCTACACTGTAGTTTGCTCACACATGCTCGTCACTTTCAGAGTATGAAAGCGCCTGTCCTCTCCTCTCCTCACCAGGAAAACAGTTTTTTTTTATTAGCCAGAAATGATTTGGAAGGCTAGCTCGGGGTGATTTGGGTTCTTTCACCTCCAGATACGCCAGAACAAAGCAAAACCGTCGCTTAAAGACAAGCTGTTGTGGACCCCTTGCAAGGAAACAAAGTCAATAGTAGACTTTGGCTCATTGGCTCCAAGTCGCGGATAACCGGTTTTGAAAAGTGGCTTCCTTACAAGAAACTAAGCGTATGAATCAGTTCCTAGTTTTTTTTCCCTCACATGCTCATCCAAATGAAATGCTAAGACACGTCCAAACGGCTAGCCAAAATCCCGCATGCAGCCGATGACAGACGCCGAGAAATCTGCCATATTCGGCTGGCACCGAAAACAAAAGCTTTGCGGTCTCGCAAGCGCCTAATGTGTGTGTTCTCGTTTGGCAACGAGACGCTTTTCACAAATTCTCTTAAGAACTTTTTTTTTTTTTGGAAAATATCAAAACAAGTGTAAATCATTTATGAATAGCCCTTGACTATACCCTCTAGGGACTCACAAATACATCACTCAATTATTGTGATATGCAACAGATTATGTGCTTCAGAGAGGAATCCATGCATGTCATACTAAAATCCATAAAGCCATTTTTAATGATAAATTCCAGCTTTTTTTTCAGTTACAAAGGGGAAAAAAAGGATCCTGTCAAAGCACCATCCTGTAAGCTTTACGGAGAGAGAGAGCTTGGCCAGGATATGAGAAAGGATTTGGCATGTCTGTCCAGCTAACAACAAAATTTCCTCACAACATTTCTGCAATGTTGCGGCAAGGTTATATCTCTTAAAAACATTTCAGTAACATTGCTGGTGACATAGCTTGGTGGTTGTTATGTTCCCGCTTATGGCGACTTGGACCCGTCACCATAAGGCTGATATAACACTGTCATACACCTGACAAAACAGCTGCCACAAGATGGCATAACAGATGTTGTCAGTTGATGTCAAATTATATAAAACCGACACACTTGAGAGTATAAGACATAATCTGTTATGCCATCTTGTGACAGCTGTTATGTCATGTGTATGACAGGGTTATGTCAGCCTTATGGCGAGGGGTAAAAGTGAAGTGTTTTTTAACTTGATTACGGCAACATAAAGACCACAAGCTACGTCAGGCTGGCGCAGTCGGAGTCTGGGTCTGGCCGGGGGGTTTTGGGCTGTGCCTGGAGCTCGGTTCTCTGGCCACCCTGTCCCAGCCTGTCCCCCCCGGCCTCTCTGTGGAGGACAGCTGGAAGACCCGCTGCTCCAGGTGAAGCAGCGCGCCACCTCCCGCCTCTGACCTCATTAGCGGACCCTCTCAGGACCCTCGTACCCTGAACCCGGGGCCTCCATAACCCCCCGGTGCAGCGGGGTCAACCTTCCACCAAGAGCGCCTAATTAAAGGCAGAAAATGTGCTATTAAAAAGCTCCCAAATGCTGACACGCTGAATGCCAGGGATGTCCAATCCTATCTGGAGAGGGCCATGTGAGTGCAGGTTTTTGTTTTAGCCCAGCACTAAGCCAGCTTCATATCGATGTCTTGGTTGAAGACCACGATTAGTTAATCATTACATTACATTACATTAATGGCATTTGGCAGATGCTCTTATCCAGAGCGATGTACAGTTGATTAGACTAAGCAGAGCAACGCAGGGTTAAGGGCCTTGCTCAAGGGCCCCAATGGCTGTGCGGATCTTATTGTGGCTACACCGGGGGTCGAACCACCGACCTTGCGGGTCCCAGTCATGCACCTTAACCACTACGCTACAGGTGGCCCCATGAAATCAGTTGAATCGTGTTTGGTAGTGCCGACCTAAAGCAAAAGCCTACACCCACACCGGCCCTTTAAGAATAAAATTGGACACCCCTAATGTAGGCCTACTTAATTTTGTCATGAAAACGAGTAGCTGCAGGTGCACGGGCGCGACCCCCTGAGCCTGTCATTTTAAACTGGTGCGCCGTGCATTCCAAACAACCATTCGGTTTGAAAGACGAGCCCCCGCTCTTTAAGAGTCACCTGTTTCTGTAGCCGGCTGTAATTCGTGCTCAGCGACACATGCGAGCCTGTGAACATGGCTCTATACGTTACATGAAAAACATTTGCTGAATATGTCATGCACTGTAGGAACCGCCTGAAAAGGTCTCTCTGTAGAACAAAGCACGACTGCATTTAATTACGTCCGCTTGTCTGAGGCTCCACTTCAAGCCTTTTCAGAGGCTTAAATAGCATTTCAATCCTTTTCTCAGTCAGCCAAGCTTTCACAATTCACTTCTTTTCCAGGTAAATATTATTTGGCAGCGGTATCATAACATCTCCAAGAGTGTTAACACATCTGACACTGACGCCGTAATGAGTAACACCTTGTTACCTGCCTCCTCCGGGGTGTTTAAAAAGGTCTACGGCGTGGATTCTGAGTAAGCGATCAAAAGATACGAAGACAGTCTCAATTTCTTCGCAGACACTTGACGAACGATCGCGTCATGCAGAAACACAACAGCATTAAGGAGACCACCAGAAGTAGACTCAAGCAGAACAATAATGAAGCGAATGTACAGCACGCCTGTGTGCAGTCACATTCACAGTCACAGCGTGTAGACCGTATAAACACATGACATCATTCAGAGACCACCCAACCCTAGCAGTCTCAGTTAATGATCCAACTTCTGGGAGCTGGTCCAGGGGTTGCGGTATCCACGCCGAAAATATGTACCGCGTTGTGATTTACAGAGGGGGGTTTGGCCCCGTCTGCACTGAACCGAAAACGCAAAAAGCAAAAAGAAAACCAGCTTAGCGAGGAAAAACATCACGCACAGCACGAAGGTGCATCCATCTGCACACTGTACTCAGGCCACTTAGCCAGCCGATTTTCTGTTTTCGCTTCATTCCATTGTCACGTGTCTCTTTTCTCTCTCTTTCTAGGGAAAAATGCTTTGGATCCGTTTGTCGAGAGGGTTGCCAGGGTGCCGGGAGACGGCTAAATGCTTTAGAGCCCAATAAAACCGAAATCCGGTTCATTCCATACTGGCGTCGACACGCCGTGTCCCTGTATTTCTCTGGCAACAAGTGAGAAATATAGCATGAGTGTTGCATTTGAGCGTGTGTGTGTGTGTGTGTGTGTTTGTGTGTGTGTGAGGTGGTGGTGGTGGTGCGGGTGGAAGTGGTGGGGGGATGGTCAGCACTCGAATTATGCGCGACAATACTGCTATGAAAATTTAGTATATGTATATATTCTTATTTAGGATTTTCATCACTGCAACTTTCCTGCACTCATTCAATGCAATACTTTACACAGTAAAGCAGGGTGAAGACAGGAAAGCTTTAAAACCTTTTTTTCCCACAAGAAGGGTATATAATTATTGTAAAATAGCACTAAATGAGGCTAAATAGGATAAAGCTAATTACTTATTACTCACATTAAATGGAACTAGGCAATCATGAAAGGCTGTTCACAATTGTGGAGCAGATTCATTTTAGCCATTTTTACAGAAACATATGCTCTGCTAATGGTAAATGGCAAATGGTTGGCATTTATATGAACCTTCATCCAAAGCGCTGTAAAATTCATGCTTCTCACACACACACACACACACACACACACACACACACACACACCAACGGCGACTGGCTGCCAAGCAAGGCAACAACCACCAATCTTTAGAAGCTGCAATGAAAAGAGAGTTATACTGTAGACCCTTCTGTATTATTAACTCTTGACACACTGGCTCTAGCAATAAATGGCACAGACCACACGCTTTAGCCAGCTTTGTGCTAAGTGCTAAGTTGTATCAGCTAGTATTAGCTATGCCACCTGTGGCAAAATAAACTAAAAAATAAAATAAAACGAAAAGCTGCGACAAGGAGTTGAGACACGGCTGATTTTTCTTCAAGTTCAGTTTGCATTACTCGGGTCTTACACGTTGCCGGAATAAATCTTTTTTTTTAAAAACAGCTGTACTGTCTCGCGTTTGAAAGGTTCTTCGCTTTCCTCGGTGACTCAGAGAGAGCTCCATCCACTTCACAGCTCTGTCTTCCAAGTGCAGATAAGAAGCGTCGAATGCACAGAGGCAGAGGGCCGTCTGAAGTCTCTTTGCCAGCCAGTAAATTATCCGTCTGCGGAAAGACGGCGGAAAAAAACATGTTTATTTTGCTCTCCCTTTGTTTTTGTGACGGTATAAACGGCGCTCTCAGCCAAAGACAAGTTGAAAGTAAACGCGACACCGCGAAGAGGAGGAGGGTGCGCGTAGATCTGGAGGTTACGCCGACGTGTGCCTTATCGCGGGACAGGAGCGCCCCGCATTGAAACGAACGAGGGGGAACACGCAACGGGGCCGTTCCTTTCCAACGATCCGACTCGTGATTGCCTCGCGGTTCCGAGGGCTGATCCGCCGTCTTCACAGGGAGTGCGCGAAAAAGGAGCGGTTTCTCGAGATGCGAGCGGCAGATTTTCAAAAACCAGATTCCATTTGTACCTTTTATTCTTATCTCCCGTCCCAAGAGTAGAACGTGCAGTCCTCTCAGAAATCACACCAGCGTGGTCCCTGTAGATGGTATCACATAATACAGCCCTCGCACAGCAATGCAACAACAACAACAAAAAAAAAACCCTCAGCATGTTACTCAACAGCATAGAAATAGATTTACAAATGAGGAGATGGAATTTCCATATTCCAATCCCCTTGATATATTACTCGAGGAATAGAAGTTTCCAGAAAAAGTGCCACGCACTAGTACATTTCTGCTGTGCACGTTTTTTTTATTACTTCTTTTTTTCTTTCTTTCTTTCTTCATATGAGCTCCTGGAAACAATAAATATGTATTTGTGATTTTCATGACCGCATCCTCCTGAAATATCAGGGGAAAATTCCGACCCGCAACAGGAGGACGCTCGGTTTTTAATCAAGGAATAATCATTGTTTACTGCGTCGGACGGCGAGTAGCCCGTTACGGGTACGTGAATGTGAAAACACTCAGCCCAGCCAGCGTATTGGCTGAATCCGCGTCGGTGCCTGAATGAAATAAGCGGAAGGCAGGCAGCGCGGCGCTAATGGGGCGTAATCACACGTGGCTCTCGCCGAGATGGCACACAACATTTACACTCATAAAATAAACATGAAGCCTGTTCCACATCAATTTGAAGAGATACAGCCCTGCGTATTCTGGTATTAATTATTCGCAAACCGGCGGACGCGGGCCCTGAGAACGGAGCGGAGGAAACTAATCGATGACCTTCCAGTCCGAGAGCAAAGACGTTAACTCGGGCGAAGACAGAGTCACGGCGGCCATTACGGTGAAGCGGCGTGACCTAATACGTACCCCTCTGTCTTCATACCACCGGCCTTTAACAAGGCTGTGTTGATACCGACTACATCAGACAGTACTCTCTACGTGCGAAGGATTTGGTCCGGTAACGCGGATTTGTTTTCGGCTGCGGCTGTTTGGTTTGCGTTAAGGCCGCGTGTGAGTTCTGTAATGCAGGGATCACAGGAGAAAAATCGCAGGAAAAACAAACATCTTGTTTTCAAATCAATCAAAACGGCAGAAACGGGGTCTGAGGAGGAATTTTTCTTTTGAAGCCCACCCCCACCTTCCGCTCCAGCCATTAAGTGCAATGGGTGACAGATGTGAGAGTGAATGTATGGTTTACATCTGCAGGAAAAATGAATCATTCCCTCTGCCGGAATATCCTGGGCCACTGTAAATCAGGGGGGGTGTATTTCTTCTCTTTTTGTCAATAGAGTCAAAATGACTCCGGTTTTATTGTACGTGAACCTGCAGTATAAAGCTTTACGACTTTATGAATGAGGTTCACCGCTTTTATGTGTCGGCGACCCAAGCCAAGCGGTAATCTCAGACTTCTCCAAACTCCACAAACAGTGCACCATACAACCGCAGAATATTCTTCTGAAATATGGTTCTACTCAGACCTGGGTGAAACACGTAATTGTTTTGGATTCAAATACTTTTCTGTGCTCGATTGACCTTGCCTGGGGCAATTGAGCCAACCGATAGGACTTTTCTGCACTTTCTGAGAGCGTTTCATAGGTTCCAATCCACTGGACGAGCTCAGTGCAGTGAAGAACAGTATTTCACTCTACTGTCTGATCTATCTTTTTGTGGATTTATTTTGGAAGTCAACCAATCAATTTACATTTGTATAGTGCTTTTAACAAAAGGGGCTTTATCACAAAGCAGATTTACAGGGAACCGGCTGAGGGCAACAGTGGCAAAACTCCCTGGCTAAGAGGAAGAACCTTGAGCAGAACCTGACTCAGTTTGGGAACCTATCTGCTCCTAGTTGACACTGGTTTGGTGTAAAAACGGTAGTAAATATAAACAGCTGAATGATAGTACATAAATGTGTCTGAAAATTTATCTGAATTAATTAAGTCCAAGCAGAGATGACTCCGGTCACGTAGGTCAAGTCACCCAAAAAACTGGACTCTGAGTAATAGCAGTTAATTTGTGCCTTACACACAGATATCCGGGGGAGAGGGTATTTCAGGAGTAGCTTTGATGGTATTAAGAGGCTGAATCGTATAATTAAATTCACACTCCACTCAACACAAATTAATTAGCCAATGTGGACGCAAAGAAAAAAAAACCATCTCTTGGACTTCGCTCAGACAATTAGCTTCCTTATGCCTGTCACTGTTCCCTTACTGGGGTTAGCGCAGCTTTGCAAACGAAGCATTCAGGGAAAGAACTGTTGTAAGAACTAGCGGGAACGTTAGCAGGAGAAGTGATCTTAGAGGAATTGAATGCATACTGCCTAATTTCTCATGATCAAAGAGCGAAGCCTGAATTGGCTCAGCGTGCGTTGCCGTGTAACACAAGGCTTCCAGACTGCGTTCTCGGAGGACATTAGCTATACCCGTGCTCAGATTACTCTGGGAATTCAAAAGGCATTCGGAAATGGAAACACGCGGAATCTAAATGCAGACAAGCTGAACGAGAGTCTGCTCCATTAGAATATCAAACCAAACATTCATTAGTCTTTGAGTTCGGTTTCATAAATACGGTATACGCGTGAAACAAAAACAAAAGATGAGCCCTGCTAGAAGCTAAGTAAATCTGAGAGAACGGTCTTCTGAACACCAAATTCTGCTTTCTGAATGCTGAACTTGAAATGACCACAGTTTCAAAAGTGGGCTGCTATTAAAATAATATGGAATTACTGTCTTTGCATTTATTTTATTTTATTTTTTTAACCAAACATGGAGGGTGAGTGACTGGGATAGATGAGAGCAGCCAATCAGAGAAGGGCTTGAAAAGCGAGGCCCTTCTTGAAGACTTGCATCATAATATGCAACAAACACAGTTGGCAGATTTTTATTATTAAATGAAATGAAGCACTGCTCTCTGTTTATCTGCCAGCAATCACTGTTCAGTTATGGTTTCATTTTTACTACATATCCCAAGATCCTCTTTGTTCACACAAGTTGTAATCACAGGAGAGAAAAGTAATCCTGGCTGACGTTGCTTCTTCAGTAACAATCCTCATCCAGGAACGCGCTCATTAAAATAAGTTGCACACCCTTGCCCACAGTTTTATCTTCCTTGAAATAAAAAAATACATTTGTTTGCGCACTGCAACATCAAGGGCAACGATTGCTTCAAAAAAATGTCTCCTGGGATCTGCAAAAGTAAAAAAAAAATACAAGGAGAAAAAAATAAAAAATACTGCCTTGATTTCTCTCAAGCCCAAGCTTTGTATCAACAGTTCCAGTCTGTGATTCACAGCAGAAAATTGACTCTGACACTGAGACGGTGAATACTGGGAGATGCTGACTGCTCTGGCACTTCAGTAATTCTCTTCATTGCCAACCGTGCCCTTCCACAGAGGCCTCCTCTCCCTCGCGAGACTAATTGCTACAGCATCTTCCTTTGTTTCCCAGCCAGCGTTCTGATGCCTTCTCGAAAAAAGAAACAGGAAAAAAAAAGCGCCTCACTATCTCCAGTTGTTAAGAGAAAGACACCACGCTCTCGCAGCATGTTCAGACAAATGTCGTTTCAGGTGTGCATGATACTGTAAGCTTCTGAATTATGTTTAGTAAACACGTGCTGATGGGCGTTTAAGGGGCTCCAGATATTACCGTGAAAGAATAGCCTGTCATCACAAATGAACGATAAAAACACTCATTCACTTTATTTCCTAACAACGAATAAAGACTTGTTAAGCCCCATATTTCTTAGACTAGAGAAATTTGGCAGTGACTGTCCCATACGTTTTCTGCAACCTTGTTTTCTGAATGAACAAACAGGCTTAATTTTCTTCCCATAAGGTATAATCATGACACATTTTGAGCACAGTAACATACTCTGTTTAAAAACATAGCGCTAATCATTTGTTGCATTTGTAGTGATCATTTGTTGCATTTGTAGTGCCCCTCTATATTTGCATACAAATACTGTACACATTTACTGTACTGTACACAAATACTGTGCATTCATACCAGGGATCATAAACTAGCATAAACTAGTCACCGTGTCTCCACATTCTTGTGGTTTCCTTTCAATCAGGACTTGGAAACGACTGTGGACTCTTTAGCCAATCAATGACCTAAGTGAAGCACTTAAGTGCAGCAGCACACTGAAAACTCTCAGACACTGCGACCTTCCAAGACTGGAGTTTCCACATATGCCTCCGTGAAAAAAGGCTGTATAAAAGCTGAAGTATGTGAGCAATTTAAAGGAGTTTTTATAACATACTTGCTGCTTAAATTGCAGACAGCAGAGGGACAACAGCAAGTTCACAGATAACTGCTGGAATGTCTCGCATGTTGTACGCTATAATGTCTTGAAGTAATTTTATTACTGAAGGTAGCTTATGCAGCAGGTCAGTGCTTCCCCAAAAGCTCAAATAAAATCCCACTAATTTTGGTGTGCTTTTCTTCATTAGATCTATGTAGTTCTAACTACAAATGGCCAGTCCTTCATAAGATTCATGTTGGCAGTGTTTTCACAGGGTGTCCTTTTTAACTATTAGCCTGATTACAGTCGCCTAATTGCTTAATAATTACCCATTAGCATGCGTGCTTGTAATTAATGAATGTGAATATATTCACATAAAATCATTTGTATGCTTTGAATTACTGGCCTTATTCTGTGTGGGAGCACCTCTTATGACACGGAAATACAACTTGTACAACTTTACAACTTCAAGATGTGCAGGCTTATGCCTGACTAAGAGGTGAACAGCAGCGAAATTAAGAACAGACGACAGAGGCTCTAAGTCACTGATCTAAATAATTAGAACACATTCACGACATTACACCAGCTTGTTACGTGAGAAAACTATTAAGCATGTTTTGTTTTTTTTTCTTGTCAAAAGGGAGTACGGGGGAGATTGGGGTCAGTTGTGAAACGGGGTCCATTGCTACCCAATGTTTATTCATAGTCCTTTTTCCACCTCGGAATTTTAACGGACTAGTTTCGTGTCAATTTCGTGCTCAGAAAAGATTTCATAACAAGTTTTGTTGGTTTTTGTTTCACTTGATAAATTAGGATTGCTGAACAAATGTGTACTGACATTAAATAAATACAATAATAATTGTCTCTGCTAATTATTTGATCAATTAAGACCGTTGAACAAATGCAGAAATTATCTGATATTTCTTCCCAATAATGCAGGTATGGCTCTCAGCCATTTGCTTTCCTCATGAATTCCTCATTGTCCATCTTCAAATGGTTTAGTTTCAGCGGCCAGGTGTCCACACTTTCACTAATTAGGACTCCACTGATCCACCCGTCTATGTATAATTTAATCAACTAAAATGTGCCCTCTTTTCAAGAAACCATTCACCTTATAGTGCAGTAAGAGAACAAAAGCATTCCTTTACTTGACTCCTAGTTTAAATGTGTCACATGAAATGTGTCCAATTAAGAGCAATTAACAACTAGTCATAATTCTGGGGTTGCAACTGCAGCTGGAACAAAAAGAAACAGCATACACAGCATGTAAAATTATGCTGTTTGTCTAAGGAAAGGATATAGAGTTCACAGTGTTGGTATTGTGCAACAAATGAGCAACAGCAACTGGAGGCTTTAATGTTTCAAGACAAGTTATCCATGGCCACGACGGATTCCTGGCTCAGTTTTCATCTGTAAAACCCTGGAATTATCCCATTCCCTGGATGATGAATCCGGCCTGAGTGGTAGAACATGAAGAAGCCGGAATTTCTATCCAAAACAAAGAGATTCCTATCAGTGTGTTTGTTCCCACATTATTTCTAACCATATTTACTCTCAGTGAACACTTTATTAGGTAGACATGCGACAGCAACTCAATGCATAAAACCATGCAGACATGGTCAGCAGGTTCAGTGGTTGTTTAGACCAAATATTAGAAAGGAGAAGGAATGTTATCCAAGTGACTTTGACTGGTTCAAGCTGACAGGAAGGCGAGAGTAATTCAAATAAACATGCGTTACAACAGTGGTATGCAGAAGAGCATCTCTGAACACACAACAGGTTGAACCTTGAAGTGGACAGGCTACAGCAGCAAAAGACCAAAAAGACTAAAAATAAGTCTAATATAAAATAACTAATAAAGTGGTCACTGAGTTCAATTCATTTTTTCCGATCAATGTTCATCCTGTTGTCGCCATTTGAAACCATGTTTCAGTTTGTAGTAATAATGGGAACAGTGCCAAAGAGTGCTATCCTGCGGGACTTTATCAATAATTAAAATAATCTAATGTTTGACTGGAGCCAGCATGAGTTGATTTTCTTTGCAAGCGGCAATCAATACAATCCACGATTCAATCCAAGATAGGCTGACTGCATCCAAAAGCCAAACCTGGTACAGCACACTGAGACCATGAAACTATGCTGTGTTAAGAAACTATTCAATCAAAAAATATATATAATAAATATAAAAGAATTATAATGAAAAAACATTGTCATCTGACACTGGAAAATCCTATATTTTCCTATATTAATTACATTTATATGTAAAAAAAAAAAGGTAGATATAGAAAAACATTTGAACACTACAGTTACATTAGACCTTGCTTTGCCCATGAGAGCTCTGCAGAAAAAAAAGTTAAGAGATATTTTTGAGTTGAAATCCTAAATCCTTTCACCGTTTTCACTGTGTAAAAAGTCCTCGGCCTAGTGAGTGCTACAGTAGACACAAGCAGACTAAAATTTCCACTTCAGCGATGGACTTCTGTTCTGAAGGGTCATGACTGAATGGAATCACAAGAGAAAAGGAGAGTAACTGTACTTCATGCCAGAAGCAAAATGTTAAAATGATAGATTCATGGTGGTACACTCCCCTTAAGCATCAGGATAATGACAGGGTGAGCAAGGTACTGTTCACTTCTTGGGGGGAAAAAAAGGCTGAGACTGCTGTATCCAAGTTACTTTGGCGGTACATTCAGGTTACAGCAAAAAAAATAAAAAAATAAAAGGCGTCCGTTTCAGCTAGCGCTAAGCTAACCCTCACCATTCCCTTCCCCCTCGGTGGCATGTAATGTTTCATATGGGATTTTCCGTGGCTTTTTTACGCTTGTGTTCAGCAGCCATTGTTGCCTAGCAACAAGGTAGAGAAACCAGATCATTAAAACCGCGCTGATGAAGCCAGGAGTCGGCCTCGGAATGAAAAAAATAAAATGAAAAAAAATTCTAAACCGCACTCGACCTTATTCCATGCGCAGCTTTAAAGCCACACCTGTTGCTCATTCAGGACCCGGAATGAATAGCAGGTAGTCGTCTAGCCGTAGCGCAGCACGTTGAAAGCATTAGAAAGGGGGCTCCTCAGATCTCGGGAAAAGAAAAGCGTACTCGCGGCGAGAGCGCATTATTCCGGGGAATAATTTCCCTCTGCCGCTGAAGTGCTCAGACAGGCAAGCGATGTCTGCCGCGCGCGGGTGTTTTTTTTTTAGAGAGGATGATGGCGTGTTTAGGTTTAACAGGTCGTGACAACGGTTATTAGGAAGCAAATGATACAGAGCCGGGGCCGTTTAAGGCGGCATCGACGCCTCGCAATTAAAGTGCAGCTGGCGGGTGACTTTCAGCGCTCCTCATTAATAATGCCCACATGACTTAACGCCACTTCTGTGCAATTACAACAGCTACTTAAACACACCCTTCTTCATCGCCGACCACCTCCGAGGATGTATATCAGGATTCAGTGCAGCGCATCTGACGCAGCGGGTTCACATCGCAAAACGGATGTGTGCGCACTGACGGAATTATGCCATTATAACGGCATACTCAGGAGGAAAAAAAGGGTTCAGTGGCTTGTCTCCAGAGTGGAACCCGTCACACGTCACACTTCTATCTTAGGTGTGAGGTGTGAAAGCTCTCAGACAAAGAAGACAAGACAAGGAACCCTTGAACTAGATGGGGTTCTTCTACGGAATCACAGGTTTCCTTCTGGAACCATTTTTTTCTGATTGAAAGTGTACGATAATACTGACGGGGAATTTATTCAAACGTACAGGCCTAAGCTTATGGGTCACCATGCAATGAGTACAGTTGCCAAAGGGTGTTAACTTGCAGGGTGACCGATTACCATCATAGTCTCCACGGGCAACAAGGCGTTTACTTTAGGTTTTATTAAAAAATAAATCACACTAAAAATGTCTTGGATGGAGTCCCTGAATGCAAACCCATGAAGCGGTCACGCTGTGTCAGGGGAGTCCATAGGATGTACAGACATTGCACAAGCAGCAGTGGACAAAGGAACACAATACTGTAGGAGTGGATGTATCCCAGCATGCTTAATTGCACCCGCCTACAGGGAGGGGGTATAAATCACTGTCATTTCCACTTTCACCTTGTATTATTTTTATTTGTGACAGACAGCTGGTGAGAAAATTGTTATGGGCTCCGCTACCAATGGCTTTTTCAAGCCTGTCATTTATAAACCTCAAGGCATGTGGTGAGGTCGGTCTGGGCAGACTGCGGTTCATGATAATTTGCTTACATTCTGGGACTTTGGCCTTTAACCCTTTGGAGAGTCAGGTTCTTTGGAATGTTTTTTATTTTTTATTTTTTTATTTTATCCGTCAAAGTCAGTGTTCTAGAACTCCATTGCTTCCAATTACCAGTCGTGATTGTTACATGAGTATTAGAATGTTACCTATTTGTGATTAGAATCTTCAGTTTAGAATAGTCTTAACACATATTTGTGATTAGAATGTTCAGTTAAGAATATTCTATACACATATTTGTGATTAGAATGTCCAATTGTTTGTGATTAGAATGTTCAGTAAAGAACATTCTAATCACATATGTGTGACCTTGCACCTTCAAGGGTTTTAATTCACATCTCAGTACTGGCTTAATAAGAAAAGAAATAAAGACATTTAAGGAGGGGAAAAAAAAAAAAACTGCCCACTGAGAAACTGAGACTCCCTGTAGTCTGCAAGTCACCTGCTCTATTTATATCCTTAGAGGTTTAAAGCTCACAGTGAAATGTGAACCTAAGGTTTCCCCAGTGCTAATTAGAAGGAGGGCGAGAGATTACCATCTGAGCGTGAAACCAAATAAACATTCGCAGACCTATATAAAGAGTGCCATCTTATTTCACGGGCTCAGCATGCAGCCCAGGAAAGCACATCCCCCGAAAAACAGCGACCGGCCATCCCTCCCTTTCATTTTTCATTGTTTGTCCTCCCGGACAGAAGTGGAAATTGCTGTAAAAATAGGATTTTTTTCTTTTTAACCACACGAAATGGAGGCGAAGCACTGCGTAACGCTCTAAGACAGCCAAAGTAAAGGCCTCTGCCATGGGAATATGCTGTTAATAGTGATGAGCACTTCTGCAAAGCCCACACATCCCAAACTCGCCAACAAGAAAAAGTCAACAATTGTTGTGATTATGGTAATGAGTCATATTCAATTGGGTTGGCTTTAAGCAGCCCAAATGACTGCATAATCAGTCTTTGGCTGACCACGAGAATGGGTTTTTTCTTTGGCTATGCATGGGTGTTGATTCATTATTAGCGCAAATAGAACATCCATTGTTGGCTGTGTGCATCTTAATTGTGCTACAGAGAGAATGTTATTTCTATCAACAGACCTGTAAAACCTTCCAAATCACAACTGTTATCAACAGATCTTTTACACTAGACCGAGGTCAAATATATAATTGTTTTGGATTCAAATACTGCTCTATGCTTTACTGAGCTTGTCGTGGTGTATTGGAATCTCTCTTCTCTCAAAAAGAACAAACCCCACTGTCTGGTTCTCTTGATTGTCTCAAATGCCCCAGGCATTACATTACAGTACAGTTATTTAGCTGACACTTTTATCCAAAGTGACTTACAGTTGATTAGACTAAGCAGGGGACAATCCCCCAGGAGCAATGTGTGGTTAAGGGCCTTGCTCAAGGGCCCAGCAGCTGCACTGATCTTATTGTGGCTATATCGAGGCTTGAACCACCAACCTTCCAGGTCCCAGTCAAGCACTATTAGCCACTAGGCTACAGGCAATAGACTGCCCCATATGCAAGCACATAATTACCCAGATCTGGACTAAACATATTTTAACAAATTTTTTCCCCACCAAATGGGGACTCATAGTGATTTGCAGAGCTGGCCTGTGAGTCTGTTGGGTCCTAGGGTAGGTCTTGAAAACGGGCCGCAAGTGAATAAATAATAAAAATGACGGATAAAAAAAACACACCAGGGCCATAGGCGGTCTCCTATATACGGCCTAACAGACGGCCGGCTGTGGTCATTCGTCAGTCGTCCATTAAAGGAGAATGCGCTGCCCACATAGCGGTTTCATTTTCTCAGAAATGTTTGCTTTTCGCGCTACTGGTCAAGATGTTCCATTTATCACCACTGACAAGTGTTTGTCCAACAGTGTCACAAACATATTCCAGCACAGAGTTTCTGATGAATTCTCTTCTTTCACAGCCTACGCAGTTAAGAGTCAACGGTGTCTGAAAAAAATGATTAAGATGAAAAAGGAGGAGGGCGAACGCGTCGCTTGCTGCCACTCTAGCCATGGCAACCGTAATTTAAAGACGCACGCGGCACTGAAAAAAGGTCTGAGGCGTCCCATCAACGCCCGCGCAGCCTATGGTGAAATCCTGACACCAGCTGCTGATTTGTGTTCTCCCGAACGCGCCGTTTCAGGGACAAAACCATCCTCTCTGCGCCGTAAAAGCTACAGGACTACAAGCTGGAAAAACTTCCACTACGGTTCGGAGGAGCAGTTGCGGAGGCCTCCGGTATTTTTTTATTAAACCATTATTTAACCAGGAAAACCCCCATTGACATCAAAATCTGCAAGGGGGACCTGACCTTGAGACACAAAGTTACATCACAAAACAGTTGACAAAAATAGGGAATGAGACCGAGGTGTGATGATAATTAAAAGCGGCGACATGGCTCAGGCAGTAAGAGCAGTCGTCTGGCAGTCGGAGGGTTGCCGGTTCGATCCCCTGCCCGGGCTGTGTCAAAGTGTCCTTGAGCAAGAGACCTAACCCCCAAATGCCCCTGATGAGCTGGTCGGCACCTTGCATGGCAGCCAATCACCATCGGTGTGTGAGTGTGTGTGTGAATGGGTGAATGAGAAGCATCAATTGTACAGCGCTTTGGATAAAGGCGCTATATAAATGCCAACCATTTACCATTTAAAAGCAGAGCATAATTCAATCACAAATTGTATGTTCTAAGTTTGAAGATTGTTCCAACTATAATAGTAACTGTAAGGTGCAATTTATGAAATCCATCTTACCAAATTCAGTAGTGGGATGATGGAAGAGTATCACATCCTTAGTTTTACCGGATCGGGAGGGGCCGTAAGGACTCGGATGCGTAATGAGATCTGTGAGCCGGGGGGTATAGGGGTATGACCAACAAGGCTCTTAACTTGGGAGGGGGGAGTGTGGGGGAGCGTGACGCTCCTGAAACGACGTCACTCGAGCGCCCGCACACAGCAGTCTCCAGCACGATAAACGGAACGGAAAACAAAACTACGCTAATTACACACTTTTCATTCGAAAGCTACACGGCTTTGTTTCGACTGTCAACATCCCATTTTCTGTTTACATAAAATATGCGTATTCAAGGATAGCCACGGGATACCGAAGGATGCGCTAATTGTTTTGCTGTTGTTATTGATGTCGGCACTGTTGTGAAATGCAGATGGATAATGCAGTTGGTGTTTTTATGTAATATCGTCACCAGGAAAAATTACAACAGCGCCTGTGTGCAAATCCTCAACCCATGTACCCATGTTAATATAAACAAATAACATATGTTGAATTTGTTCAGCACCTAGAAAGCACTGGGTCTGCTTTTGACACTAACAGCATACTGGCAGCCAGAGGCTTCTTTAGAGCACAATCAATAGGTTCCCACAAGTGAGAATGATGGTTTCCTTTACTGGGAGAAGACTCGTTCCAACTACTGTAGGAGCAACAATTTAGATATCAGAGGCGTTCAACCTCAGCTTCCTAAAAACATTTTTATAAATATATTAATCTGATTATTGTGTGAAGCCATTTCTTCCTTCCGCAGTTGGCTTCATCATATTTTCCTGCCACAAACTCGAGCTTGGATGTCAGCCACTGAAAGCCTGCCCGGTGGAAGCTAGCCCTCCCGGGGGAAAAGTCCCATTGTTTTAAAACCCATTGCTGCCGTCTAGATCTTTTTAGAGCGATGGAACTTCATTACGGCCTTGATTACACATTTACCGTATCCCAATTAAACAAACAAGAGCTTCCTCGACATCCATCACAGCACAAAAGCGAAGGAAACAAACTTTTCAGGGCCTTAATTATTGCGAAGGCCCAACGCATCCTGTGGGAGTCTAATGAATTTCAGGGAGAGATTTGTATTTAGTGATTTTGAAACAACAGGTTTTGTTTCTACGTTTCAACACAGTGTCTATGGGAGGAGATCCAACAGTGAGCAGCTTGTGTAGCAACACTCTCTTACTTCCACTTGCTATTGCTCACAATCTTGATTTGTTATTTACACTCTGGGAGAGATAAGAGTATGCAAAATATGATCAAACACAACTGGTGGTCTATCCTTGTGTCGTGCATTACGATTTGTGACCCAGTGCAGCGCAAAAAAAAAAACTACAAAAAAAACAAAACAATTCCACCGCCGTCAAAATCGCTTTCTTTAATTTAATTTTGCGAAAAAGCCCATCTCGCTCTCCCCCAGGAGTCTCAAGCAATTATTGCATTTCGCAGCAACAAAAACACCAGCTAAAAGCCCAGCGATACCCAAGTATCTAATTGGCACCCTCTGGTCAAGTGTGGCCTTTTCTGTTGAAGTTTTTCGCCCCTGAAATAAGGCAGTAATGGAGCTCAGTGGTTGGCGGATGAAGGCTTTTTCATGTTTTCCTCCTCGATGCTCTCTCGACACCACTCCGCCGTTATGAATGCCTTTCCGTACGAGAGCGCACTCGCGGTCTCTGCGCCGTCGTGAACTTCCACAGGCCTCCAAGACAAAAAATAAATGAAAAAACAATAATAAGAAAAAATTATTTTACCAAAATTTGTATATCTTTTCAAAACACACTGACTCAGGGCAATTAGCCAACAGCTTAAAGAATATAAAATACAAAATGAAAGAACAGGGGAGGACTAACACAGCGAGAGTGGTGGAACTGGTTGCGGGCGCTTGAGGGGAGAAGAGTGCGTAATGTGTGTTATGCCGGGGGCTATGGAACAGCGAAAGCAATCATAAAACCTGTACACAAAGGAGTGTTGCCAGGAGTTAAGCTGCCAGTCAACTGAAAGCATTAAAGAAGGCAACGAAAAATCCTAATAACATAACGGCCTGTCCTTCAATGTGAATGGCAGGCGGGATACAGTCCAGCAACAGAAAAGTAATTAAAAGCAAACCAAGCAGAGAGTGCTCTCCAAACCTAAACTTAAGCAGCAGTTGGAACTCCCCCCTCCCGCCCCCAACAAGTCCAACCCAATTTCCACACAGAAAATCAAAATGGTGGTCTGTCTACATCTCTGAGTGGTTAATAGGCCTCCTAAAAAATCAAGCCTGCTCGCTATTTGCATTCTCTCCACCAACCGGGCAGCCTTCAACTTTATCATGAGGACCGCCTAGAGGTACAATGGGGCAGATGGAGAAAGATCAAAATTAAGTCACCGTTTAGCATTTAATCAAAATCCTACTTTAAATGCTAATTTCTCGAGAATCGACTATTACGGCTCCCGCCTTGGGGTAGCGTATCGCTCTGTGATGGCGCTAATGTCGCTTTATTTCTCCAGCCGCCAGCGCGAACGGACAGGAGCCGCGGTTTTTTTTCCCCCCGCCGTTTTCTCCGACGCCTTGCCACGGCTTCTTCCCGCGCCTCCATCCATCACCGACCGCCCCCACGGCAACCGGAGTGTCTCCGGGCCGCACCTGGCCCTTCCCGAGCGAGCGGGCGCACTCCAAAGTGGAGGATAATCAATTATTTACGCAATAAGGCACTGGGGTTTGTGTTAGCCTGTGTCTGAGGCCTAAGATCAGGGCTGGAGATTCACCTTCAAGGTCACGGTAAATAAACATGTCAGCGTGTAGTCTGGCTTCGGGCCTAGAAAGCGAAAGTCGCCCGTAGCCCCTGTTTCCGGAGTGAGCCGGCGTACAAGTGTTTTCGTCGAGCGTGAACGCTTGGTGAGCGTCAACAAATGCAATTCGCAATCAGTCGCATTTAAAGTGCTTCTGAAACGGGAAAAGTTCTTGTAAAACGTTGCCGACCTTCAGCGCACTTTATCACTTTATCACTTTGCTTTCCGTTAAAAAAACCTGTTGATTGAATGAGCACATACTTGAAAACATACAGCAAGACAAATCTCAGCACATCCTTGAAAACATACAGCAAGACAAATCTCAGAAGGCTGCAGGAGAACACAAAGAGTCAGAGTAATGATATCCAGGTTCCTTACTTTAGTCAGGCTGGAAAAACTGGCTTTGCAAAAATAAATATGCTGTGAAATACACTCAGTGAGCACTTTATTTTACTTTTTACTAAACGGTCTTCTGCTGCTGCAGCCTATCCACACAGAGGTTTAATGTGCTGTGTGTTCAGAGATGCTCTTCTGCATACCACTGTTGTAATGTGTTATTTGTGTTACTGTCACCTTTGACCAGTCAGGCCCTTCTCCTCTGATCTCTAATTAACAATGCATTTCTGCCCACAGAACTTTGGCTCACTGAATGTTTTTTGTTTTTCGCACCATTCTCTGCAAGCTCGAGAGACTTGCTCAAAAATAGAAATTAAGAACAACTTTTGGATTCTGTGGGCACAATTGTATGACATTCTCTGGGCACAGGACCTCCAAAATTCCCCTATTCTGCAGCAGTCCCTAAAACACACAAAGCCATAATGAACCAGACATAAATGTTAGTGGATGGCAATTTGCATTTCCATGGGGAGAGAGCACACAGCACCAAATCACTTAAACAGCACTTAAGTCAACAGACAAAATGCCGACAGGAAATTTAATAGCACAATTATCAACTTTTAGAAATAAATGAATGTTTAATTTATTAAATCAATTAACTCAAAGCCCATTTGAGAACATCTCCAAATATCAGCTGTCCACCAAGAACCGAAATGGATCTAAATATGCTAATTGAGAGATTTCTAACAAGTTAAAAAGCCTTTCACGCAGCACTGGCAAATTACAACAATGATGATATCCCCCTTCTGGTGCTATTAGCTGAAATTGGCTGTAATTAGCATTATTCGCGGAGATGGTGTTAGGTACCATCAGAAAAGCTCAAAAGGGTAATTACAGGCTGAGATGTCCCAAGTATTCTTCCCAACACCAGATCGTCTCTTATTAATTTATCCATCTGTGATGCCATGAACAAGGCGGAAGAACAAAGGGTGCTTTCAGTTTTCCTGTCCCTGGTCCCAGGAACAGAGCCAGAAATAGGTTTTCTGCGAGTGTAGGTGGCTGAAAAGATGGGTATAAAGAAAAGGAGATGTATACTGTAAAGAAGATTTCACTGCATTGGCTCCAGACCTGGGTTAAGCACGTAATTGTTTTCTGAACTTTACTGTGCTCGTTTGGTGTATTGGAACCTGTGAAATACTCTCGAAAAGTGCGAACCCCACCTTCTGGTCATCTTGCTTGGCTCAAAGCCAGGCGAGATAAATCGAGCACAGAAAATATTTGAATCCAAAACAATTGCGTATTTCACCCAGGTCTGATTGGCTCTCTGGGGAGAAGGTGACGCCCCTTTGCCTAATGGACAAACCAGCACCCCACCCCCAATCCTTCCCACCTCCTAAACGCCCCACAAACCCCACCCTCTGTCACTGAAAAAGGAGGGAACTGGGAATCAGAGGAATTGTGAGACTTTAGAATTATATTTTTACACAAAAATACCGTTTAAAAGTATGAAAAAATGCTACACTTAAAAGGTTGCATCTGCTTGGAGCCCATTCACTTTGGAATCTTGGAAACTCAATATCTCAAAACCACTCAGAACGCAGATAGGAGCTCATAACTCCAAGGTCACGACGGGCTATAAACGTCCGCTCTGGGCCGCCGCGGCGACACGGCGCTCTGAAAAGGCCAGCGGCCGCGGAGCGGAGTGCGGTGTTTAATTCATCATACGCTCCGCGGCCTTCTTTTAAAGGTTAACCTTCTCCAGGACGCGGCTCGCTCTGCCCTTTTCTCCTGATGTATTTTCAATTAAGAACTTACACAATGTCACTACAATGAATACGAGGAGACCTCGCGAAGGTCAACTGATCTGAACTTTAATTAACATGCTGGTATATTATGTGATCCGACCACCCATGGCGGCCATTTTAAGTGCTCATCTCAGGCTCAGCGCAAAAATAAACTTTACACAACATACAACTGCCTAGCTTTTCGTAGCCTAATATATTTATGCAACCACAAAGGGATTTAATTTATTTATTGACCTTTATTCATACCGGGTAGGTTGACTGAGCACACATGCCCTTTTACAGCAACACCCTGTTAATACTGTCCCAAGCAGGCTAGCCTTTGGATTTAAACACAAGCATGTACAAAAATAATCTTTACACAACACACAACAAGCTACCTTTTTCATACCTTTTAGCAACCAAAACATGTTTATGCATCCACACCGGGATTTAAACACAAGCATGCCCCCCATAATTCATCATATAATCCGTAAGTTGGAGAGGAATGTCAACACCCATAAAGCCTGATGCATTGTCTTGCCCACACATACAGCCTGACAGTGTGGTTTGCTGATGCAGCTGTAAGCAGACTGGCAGAAATACACGCTTCAAGGATAATTGGGGATTTGACTATATAATTGAAAAATGCTCCGGTAGCCACTGATGCGGCGGAATTCTACTGACTTCGACGCGCGTCTGACGGAGAGTGGGAGGAGGAACGGACTCGTTTAAAATGCAGTCGCTAAACAACTCTCTCCACAGAGCTTCTGTGCACAGCCTCGGCGAACGGACGGGAGGTGGAGGAGAACTGTTGACATGACCCGAAACAAAAGGCAAATTACAAATCATTTAAAGGTCCAATATTTTACACCTGTCCAGTGTTTTATTTTAGGTTAATTGGATATCTATGTATCCAATTTTACATGTCCATTTTCCAGCGCTCCTCACAAGCTTTACCAAGGATAGGCTGTTTTAGCAACTGTGCCTTTAAGGCTCATTGATATCAATGAACCACTGTTCTGATTGGCTGGCTCCAAGGAACTGATCAGGTGCTGAAGCAAACAAGTGTATTGTTGTGATGACACTACTCTGCAGAAGTCCAAGCGGCTTATTTAAATGCTGTTTCTTGAGACGAATTGTGTGGATTTCTTTGGGGACTGTGGGTTTTGATCATTTCAGTGTTTTTATAGCACCTTCAATGCCTTTATAATCCACATAACAAGGGAAATGTAATCTTCCACAATATGGGACCTTTAAACGCTCCCATTTAAAAACAAAATGAAATGCAGCGAACGGAGTAATGCAAGCCACATTAAATAGGTTTAAGTTTCGACGGTGTTGGATCCTGACAGAATGAACCATCTGTGTTAGTAAGGAATTAATGATCTCAAACAACACGTACAGTACTTCTGAATCAGTAAAAGGAGTTCAGAAGCGACTGACATTCAAAAAAGAGAACACCCACATTGTATGGAGTAACACAAGCCACTTTAAATAGGTTTAAGATTCGACGGTGATGGATCCTGACAGAATGAACCATCTGCGTTAGTAAAGAATTAATGATCTCAGACAACAAGCACAGTACTTCTGAATCAGTAAAATGAGTTCCTTTTCA